>NW_008663325.1:45009-63845 GCF_000695815.1 Acanthisitta chloris
CTCTCAATCATTCATCTCCAAGTCCTTATTGATATTGGGGATTGCCCGAGCAAAGGTTCAGAACCTTGCACTTGGTCTTGTTGATCTTCATCAGGTATGCATTGCACTCCTCAAGCCTATTAAGGTCCCTGTGGATGGCATCTCTTTCCTTTAGCATATCAACTGCACCATTCATCTTGGTGTCATCTGCAAACTTGCTGGGGGTGCATTCATCCCACTGTCTATGCAGCTGATGAAGATATCTGGTAATAATGGTCCCAGTATGGACTCTTGAGACACAGCCACTCATTACTGGTTTTCGCTTGGGCATTGAGCCATTTACTGTCACTCTTTGGACATGATCAGTCATTTCCTTATCCATTTGACAGGCAGTCATCAAACTCATAACTCTTCACTTTAGAGGTAAGAACGTTGTGGGGGACTGTATCAAAGACCTTACAGTAGTCTGTGAAGCCTTGAGCAACCTGATCTAGCGAGGAGGTGTCCCTGCCCATGGCAGGGGAGGTTTGGGACTAGTTGGTCTGTAAGGTCCATTCCAACCCCTAAATTCTATGATTCTATGATTCTATGATTCTATGATTCTATGTAGATGACAGCTGTAGAAGTCTATGTAAATGACATCCCTTGTCTGCTGACAGCCACTCCATCACAGAAAATCACTAGATTAGTCAGGACTTCTACAGTCCAGGATGAGTTTATGAATTTTCATGTTTCTTTAGTTAGGATATCACAATTATCTGTGATAGACTGTCCTATTCTACTTCTTTATGAAATCTGATGAGCAGATGAAAAGTTCATATGGTGGGAGTGTGAGAAAAAAATGTAGGGGACTCATACATAAGGGCTTTGCTGACCTTAGCAAGAAGAATGAAAAGGCAATCTAAATGTTTACATTGTTTTGATTTACTTTTCCTCTGTGTTTTAAAGGTTACCAAAAAGAAAAAATAGAGTGTTATAGAATTAAAGATCATTCCATAAGCAAAAGGAGATTGTCAGTTCTATGTGTGAACTCAATTCTGGCAATGCATAACTCTTGTATATTTGGAATTTTTGCAGCCGTAAGCTTGTATTGCAACTTTCTGCACTTAATTCTGGATGGTATGTTAAGAATTCAGTTATTATGCTCTACAGAGCATGAGATAACTAAGAGTTGATGGTTTAAAACTTGAAATTCAAAACCTGATCATACCCAGAACAATTATGACAGGAGGGATAAAGGCACACCTTTGGCACCCAGACAACAGCCCTTCAGTTTTCCAGTTCATGCTCAAAAGCCAAGCAATATACAGGCTTTTCAATTTAAACAGTCATATGAATAACTTAATATAAAAACACAGGGTATATGTCACTGGAAGAAACTGCTTCCTTGTTTAAAATCAAAATTTTAAACTCAAGTCACTTTTAAAAATCAAAGCCTTTCAATCAACATATGGGACTGATTGTAGTCATCACAACCGTTCTTATAGTACAAGAGGAAATGACCTTTCAATTAATTAAAAAAGACTAAGCTTCAAAGCCAAAAAATATTTTTAAAATTATAAATTACACAGTTAGACTGGCTAACACATCACCATAGGGAATTGTTAAAGTCAAACTTAGGTAAAATTCAGAAAAAAAATTCCTTTTGTGATTCCAGAAACAAGGCTGCTCAAGAGTCAAAATTAATTACAATATCCTTTCTTTTTAAGCCAGGGATAGAAAGATTCAGGACTTGAGCCTTCAGGGATGGGGTGCCATACATACCATATTTTGTTCTTGCCTCTGGTTACAATCAGAAACAGATTACAGGATAAAACAGTGGTGGCATCTCACCGCTTACAGTAATTGTTCTGTAGGATAATTCTGTGGTGTAAAGTGCTGCTCAAGAAAAATAAGGTCAGTAAAATACAAACCTACTTAGTCTCTGTCCCTGTACTTTGATGAAAGCTTCTGGTAAGAAACCAGAATTGCTAGCTTCAGTTAGATGGAATCGAGTGTTGTGCTGGGAGCAGTTGCACTTATCTACCTTATTCATGGAAAGCTTTTGTTATTACTTCTACTATATTTACTTTGAGAGTTTAGTATTCCTATAAATATGAAAAGCTTGTACATATATTCTAATGTATAAATATCAATTTTATATATTAAAAAAGTTCAATAGATACATCTGAAAAAGGTAGATAAGTTCTTAAAGCACATTGAGCCTTCCTGGACTCCTTTGCCCTCCAAGACTGCCTCCCAAGGGACTATTTCAACCAGTCTCCTTAACAGGTCAAAGTCTGCCCTCCAGAAATCCAGGGTTCCACTGGTCATCCTCTACTCCTCTGAGAATCTAAACCCCTAACATTTCATGATAGATGGCCTCCAACCACCACATCACGTGTCAATCCCCCTCTGTTTACAAACAGCAGATCCAGCAGGGCACCTCTCCTGGTTGACTCATTCACCAGCTGTGTCAGGATGTTCTTCCACATACTCCAGGAGCTTCCTGGACTGTTTTCTCTCTATTGATAGTGTTGGAGCTAAGCATGTTGTAAATGGTATGGAGTAAGGAATGGAGAATGTATTGGGCTTTCTGTGATAGAGTTACTTTTCTTCACAGTAACTAGTATGGGGCTATGGTTTGGGTTTGTACTGAAAAATAGTGTTGGTAACACAGGGATGCTCTAGCAATCACTGAACAGTGCTTGCACAGCATCATGGCTTTTCTTGCTCCTAACACTATCCCAACAAGTAGGAGTCTGAGGGTGCACAAGAGACTGGGCAGAGACAGAGCTCGGTCAGCTGTCCCCAGTTGACCAAAGCAATGTCCCACACCATGTAATGTACTGCTCAGAAGTAAAAGCTGGGGGAAGAAGAAGGAAGCAGGGGGTGTTCAGAGTGTTGGGATTTGCCTTCCTAAGTCACTATGGGTGATTATCATTATGGTGATGAAGCTCTGCTTTTCTGGAGATGACTGATCACCTGCCTGCCAATGAGAAGTACTGAATGAATCCCTTACCTATTTTGTGTGCTTGGCTTTTGCTTTGCTTACTGTCTTTAACTCAACTCACCATTTTTCAGGTGAAGGTGAGTGAGCAGCTTGGTGCTGCTTAGCTGCCAGCTGGGGTTAAATCACACTACACCAGAACATTAATTCCCACTCTCCTTCTCTTTGTGAGCAGCACTGACTCCAAAATGTGCAGCTGTTGTAGTAAAAAAAAAGTATGAAATTTTATCTTTAAGCCTTGTTCCATGAATTGCTTTAAAAAATGGACTGCAGCTTTACATTTGTATCATGAAATGATTGAGGATTATTAAAGATGCTTAAGAACAGACCAGTTGCATGACTTGGTGTGTGTGTATGTGTGTTCTGTGATCTGTCTTCAGGCACATGTAGTCACAGGTCATCCAGCCCTGAGGTGAAAAACACTATAAGTAGGTATTTCTCAAGAAAAGGTGCAAAACTTGTTAGGAAATAAGGGAATACTTCAGCATTGACTTACACAAAAATATTCAGATCATGTCAAGAAATCAGAATGCATTGGAGCATGCTGATTTGAACTAAGAGGATTGGTTGGTTTTTTTGTTGGTGGGGGGTTTATTTTGGTTCGGTTTGGGGTTTTTTGGGGTTCTTTGCATGTATGTGTTTACTGACAGAAGTTTAAAGAACAACACAGAGATTAATGCTTTCCTGAAGAGACACATATTATTACAGGTCTGGAGAATTCCAGTGAAACATTCTTTATCATCTCCACCCAAAAAGAAATTCCTTCCCCAAGGAGATTTACTCCTTCTTGCAGTTACACATAGTCATTTCCAATATGATTTCTGTTATGACCTCTGTAATATTAATAACAACCATAATTACATTGTGCCTTCTGACCTCAGTTTAACATAACACATATGAGTTCACACACTAAGTAAAATGTTTAATCACAAGCTTGCTGAGGGAGGAGCAGGTGTTCTCAATATCTCACCTCCAAATGCTTGCCCTATGGCTGGTTTCCTCTTACACACCCATTTATTATAAAGCTGATGAAACTCATAGCTCCTGCCTCTCTGAGCTTCTTAAGTAGCACCTCTGGCATCAGCTTTATTAAAAAATAAAGTCAAATGTGAATGAAACAGGGCAAGTGGATGATCATAAGGACTTGGTATTATTTAGATTACACAACTCCTTATGTCCTTACATTTAACGATGACCACTTGGTATCTGCAAGTATATAATCACCTGAGCTCATGTAGTTACTTGGTCTAACAGCTAATGCTTAAATCATGATTCTTGATGGATTGATAAGAGAATGTTTTTCCTTTCTGACTATTTAAAGGAGGGAGATCCACGTTTCCTTTTTTTCTAAGAGTGTTTAAAGACAGCTTCACTCCTAAGCCTGCAGGGGCTTGTCAAGGGATTTCATGTAATAATGTGAGAAATGTACTTGATGGAGAACTTGTGCCATTCTGTGCAGAAAGATAAATCATGGGTCACTTTCTTTTTCATAAAGAAGAACTATGCAGCACAAAATAAAGCTGGATTCTCATTTTGCATCTCTGAGTTTCAAAATAATGAAAATGAAGCCCTTAAAAACTTATTAAAAGCCAATGGAAGCAGATGCTTATGCACAACTGACGTTTTGATGAGAATTATTGGAAATTGCTAGCCATTTTGTATGCTTGCAATGTTCTCATAGCTTTTCTGATGCTGACCTATGCCTTAAGGTTAGAAATGACTGCTATCCTTGCTACCTTTGACCTACAACACCACACAGAACAGAGAATATTGCTTGGTAATACCTGAATAAAGCTCATAGCTCCTGGTTGAGATAGAGCAGTTGTCCTTTCAAAAGCCATCCAGCCTTTATTTGAAGACCTTAAGTGACGAGGAATGTGTGAAAGGCGTATAAATTGACTGCTGTAAGAATTTTTATGTTAATTCAAGCTATGAATTTGTACGTTGTCTGTTGGAATGAAGAGCCTTCTTCACTCAAAAACAACCTCTCAAAGGTGGTACTTATACACTACAAGAAGTCACCTCTAAGCCCTCCCTTGGATGCACTACAGAAAACAAACTTCTTCATCCTCCAGCTGAAAACATGTTTTTCCTGAATGTGACTGGTTCTTATAACTCTTGTCAGCCTTTTCTAATAACCTTTAGCATGGACAGCAGAACTGACAGAAATGCTTTCATTAATGCAAAGGAGAGTTACACTACTACTGACTTATAATTTTTCTTGTTTCCACTTCAAAAGTTCCCATGGGATCTTTCCATGCTTAACAGTGTTGGAAATGGATGTTCAGTTGGTTGGCTACTGTGACACTGTTTCATGTATAGTGCCAGTGATGGCTAAAACAGAATCTTGCCCTATAAATGACCAATTCCTTGTAGTTGAATATATTAAAATGTGAGTTGCTAAGTACTATATATAATGAATCTCAGCTCACTCTGTAGAACTGGCCTGTTCTTAGCATTATTTACTATTCCCCAGATTTTTCTTCAGCTGCTATTTTTCTCTTGTTCAATTAAGCAGCAGTGTCCTATAAGTTACCCCTCAGACTATTCCGTGACCTATCTGTTTTTATCAAAAGGAAATTGTATTCATTGTAGTCCTTTTTGTTTCTTAAGTTCGTCTATTACTTCTATTAATATTCCTTTGTGAAATCTGAAGTCTTTCTTCTTTCATTCCAGGCTTCAGTGCTAAAACTGGCAAAGGCAGCGATTGCAATGGGTGCAAATCTGTTTTGTTTATTTTTGGCCTGCTTTTTTTTCCCTCTGCAGCTGTTCTAACTGATTTGGGAATGACCTGCAGGCTGTCAGCAAGCACCCCTTACCCCTATCCATCATAACTTGGCCCTTCTTTCATTCTGTCTCATCAAGTCCACTAAAGAATTTTTCAAAGGATCAGCGTTTTTACTTCCAGCATTTTCCACATGGCAGTGCAGTAACAAGGCTGGCACAAGACCCACTGCAGGGAATCAAACTTGTCCTAAGCCCAACTAAGCCGTTTTCACAGCCCAAAGCTTAGCCAAAAATTTATTGTGAAGTCTCCCTGGTATTCCATTATCTGCACAGTTTACTGCAGCCCTTATATCAGGAAAAGTCTTTTCCCTCACAAGGGAAAATGGCAGACGAAGAGAGATGCTGCTTTGTACAGCACAACAGGAGTACTTGGAGATGTTCCATTTCTGCCTGTAGTGTAACACTCTTTGTTCTAGCCAAGCAATGTATCCTTTTACTAGACTTTAGATACAAAGGGATCTCTAAACATCACACATGGGCTACTGAGAAATATTTGACCATGTGTCAACATTCACATTGCAGCATCTTGCTCATATGCCAATGCTCACATACTTGGCTTAGCTGATGAGCTGATACTGCATCCAAGCTGGATGCATCGTTGCCTCTCCTTCTCAGCTGTGCATACAGAATGCCCCACCCTCCACAAAAAACCCAACCAAAAAGCCCAAACCCAAACCAAACCCAAAACAAAAAGCCCAAATAGTTTGGTCCTCTTACACCAGAAACTGAAAAATTCCCATGAGAGAATCATTACCTGTGTGCAAACTCATTTTATTCCTGGTTTTGAGCAAAGAATTTGATTCCAAATTTAAACAGGTATTTGTAGGATTCACCTTCTGTATGGCTTTGTAAAATGCTGGAGTTTTTTTAAGAAGTCTCTGATGCTCACATCCTCATTCCCAAGAAAAAATTTATGGTCTTGGTTGTACCAGGGCATCTCCCTGATCTTCTGATGGGGCTGCCCTTCCAAGCAGCACAACATTCACAATATGTGGAAGGGGCCAGCAGTAGAAAAGGCTGATGTTCCAGCCCGAGAGTCTGAACAGGAAGAAGTGATCTAGACATCTGATCTTTGCTGCAGAAAATGCATATACATATTATCTGAGGGGATTTCCTGTGTAAACTGCAGAAACAAGGATGCAAAGCAGTAATTTTGGAAACATTGGTCTGTGGCCTGTAGCAGCTGTAGGTGTCTTCCCCCAAAACAAGGTTTGGGACTAGAGTAGATACACTTGCCTGCCTAAAGTCTTTGCTTGGGGTATTCAAAGACTGGGAAGGAGAGGAATTTTACCCCTCTGTGCTGAATATTTCTCTTCATTTGCAGTAAAGTGACCTTCATTTGGTGTGCAGAATTTCCATTGCTGTTTTTTGTTTACCTTTTAACCAATCCTGAGTTCTGGATGTGTTTCTGGGGCCTCAGGATGCTTATAAGGCTAGCACTGCAGCATCAACATGGTGAGTGCTGCCCAAATCCTATGTTGAGTCCCACTTCAACAAAAGCAGAAGAGCAGGTCAAGAAGGAGTAGTGGATCTGCCTCAAACTGGGGAAAATCATGATTATGAAGGGGAAGTCCCTCCAGCTGGGATGCATTAGGGCAGGATGATGTAAGGATGAGACTGAAATAGATTTTTACCCAAAGAAGGAGTTGAGACACAGATGGGGGAAAAAAAGGTTTCTTATTGTGAGAAATCTTTAAAAGTCACAAAGGCATAGCAAGTCCCTAGGTAAGAGTATCTCTCATGATCATTTATTCCTCTGAGTTGAAGAATGATTTCTGACCAAAACAGCTCACTTTTTTCTCAGTCTGAGGTGGTCCAGAGGTCAAAGTCTCTTCTGTCTCCATAGTCCTTAAATGGTTCTTACTGCTTGCTCTCTCTTCAGTCTTTTTGTTTATCCCTAACAAAACCATCTGGCCCAACTTTCACAAGGTTACTCAGTACCTCTCTGGGTAGGGCCTCAGACTCCCTTATTCATGTCAAGATTTTTTGTCAGACACCATTTATAGGGCTTTTTTTTCTTGTAAAAACTACTGGAGCTTGGAAACAATAACTTTTTTTTTTTAAATGTTTTTGCTATTGTAATAAAAATAGCAGACCACAACAATAAAACCACTTCTCTACATTAACTAAATTAAAGCAAAACAGTAATGCTCTGATTCAAACATGGGCAAAGGGCAATGTACAGCTAAGGTTGAAAGGGTCTGAGTCCAGACCAGCTGACTGAGTTAGTTCTTTGTTCTGGAGAACCAGAACATTTTTCAAAATGTCTCTATCCTTGAACAAGAAGTGAATCAGGGGTTTCTGGACTTTATATTCTTAAAATGGTGCTTGGTATTTTGACCTAAAGCCAATGGTGGGTTTAGTGTACCTTGGGGTTCAACAAGTTTCTCCAGCACAGAAGTTTCCTAATAAGCCTCTCCCCCTTCCTGAAACTCGCTTCACCACTAACTGCATTTGTAGGGGTAAATAAACTTTCTGAGGCTGCTCTGTCAGGCCAAAGGACAAATGGTATGGAAAGGCTCATGTCTATACATTTTAAGCCTCTCAGCCCTTCCTCAAAATGCCCACAGAGAGCATTTTCTGACCTGAGCTGGCTCCCATATTGTCCCCAAGATAGCACTACTTGTCTGAGACCAAAACTGTGTGAAACATTTCACAGTATGAATGGTTGTATTCATTCTGTGCTCAGGCCCATGTGCTGACCTGGCTTAGTTTATTAGTTTGGCTGTAACCATTGTGGCCACACCCAAATCTCCACGGGCTGCTTGTTGACTTTAAGTAAAGTTGGTTTTATATACTCAGCCTTGGATGTGAAGTTGCTTGAGTACAACCTTGCAGTCTATCTTTAAAAACAAAACAAGCCATCTAGAAAAAAGCAAACAAAAAAACAAAACAAACCAACCAAAAAAACCCAAGATCCCAACCCAAATCCTTGACTGAAATGAAATTAAAGTTGTGGGGTTTTGGTTTTTACCCTACTTTTTTTTCTTTTGTTTTAATGTTTTAGGAGAAGAGGAAATGGCCTCCAGTTGTGCCGGGGGAGGTTTAGATTAGATATTAGGAAAAATTTCTTTACTGAAATGTTGTCAAGCATTGGAACAGGCTGCCCATGGGAGTGGTGGAATCACTGTCCCTGGAAGTGTTCAAGAAATATGTAGATGTGGCACTTAGGGACATAGTTTAGTGGTGGACTTGACAATGCTGGATTAATGGTTGGACTCAATCATATTGCACATCTTTTCCAGCCTTAATGATTCTATTATTCTATGATTGCTTTAAAACTTAAATTCTGGAAATCAGATGGAAAGAAGTATCCTACCACTCAAAAAAATTAAAATTAATAAAAATAATAAATGACAACTGCTATATAAAGAATGCATAGTTTTGAAAAGAGGGAAAATTAATGTCTATTATATGAAGCACATTAACAAACAAATAAAACTAAAGAATTGTATTTCACTGATTAGCCTTTAAGCACACCAAACTGAGTCACTCTAAGTTCTATTGGAGAAAAAGAAATTAAAATCATCACACAAGAATATAGCAATGACAATAACTACTTTGTGTCTCACCAGAAGTTATTTTTAGGGGAAAAATTGTTATCAGATGGTGAAACTGACCTTTCCTCCTCATCCCCAGAATTGGCTTCAGCAGTGATATGGCCACTGCTAAGCGTGGAAGTGGACAAGCCCAAGTTGACAGAGATCAGCTTGTATCATGAAAGAGAAGGCTTGATGTGACTAAAATTGCTATGACTTTCACTTTAAAAATATCCAGATCTTTTTCTTCTCAGCCTACAAACAAAATATTGCAGCACAGAGTCCCATATGTAATTATTTCTTCTATTTAAACAAATATTTCTAAGGGATTCTTTTTCCTTTTTATTTTTATTATGTTCTTGCTATTACAACTCCATCTCTGATACTTCCAAAAAAGAAGAAAAAATGTGGTAACTATCTTACTGGATATGGATGATGCAAGCTGAAGTCCTAAAATACTTGGAGAAAGTTGATTTTCCATATTGTGTGGCCAGTATTTATTTGGTAGTTTATAAAAGCTGCAGAAAATATACTGTTGCTACTGCATCCACCTGCTGTGCAAAGCATGGTGGCTGTGAGCCTGTGTGAGGAGTCTCGCCACTTGCTCAGCATTTATTTTGAGGTTGTCTCTTTTTCCTGAAAGATATCTTGCCCTTAATTTTAAAGACTTTTCCATAGTCAGATGTGTCTGCTCTAGAGAAAGGTGTTTTTCTTTCACCTACAGCTCTTCTTGAGTTCAGCAATAGACAAGCATCCATCAAAACTAGCCTGCATGTCACCAACATAACAGCCCAGGGCAAGGACAAAGCAGTCAGGGACCATCTGGTCCCTTGTCTATGGTCTCTAACCCAAAGCAGAGGTGATGGAGAGAGGGTGTGAGATTTTCCTATCCTGAGGTACATCATACCTTAGGTATTTTAGATCAGAGTAAAGGCTGAAAGTGCTCCTCAAACATGTGTCCCACACTTCCCAGGCACTGCTTTAAATATTATTAGGCTACTTGGCTTTGCAAACCTGCTTTGGGAATACTTTTGGCCACCTTCACAGAGAAGGTGTCAGAGCACATCTGCTACACTAGATGCTGGATAACCCAATCATAGTATCATAGCATGTTGAGGGGTTGGAATGGACCATAAAGATCATCAAGTCCCAAACCCCCCTGCCATGGGCAGGGACACCTCCCACTAGACCAGGTTGCTCAAAGCTTTATCTAACCCAGCTCTGAACAGTGCCAGGGTTGGGGCATTCACAGCCTTCCTAGGCAACCTGTTCCAGTCTCTTACCACCCTTATAGTAGAAAACGTCTTCCTGATGTCTAATCTACATTTCTATTCTTTCAGTTTAAACCCATTACTTCTTGTCTTATCACTACAGTTCCTAACAAAGAGTCCTCTCTAGCTTCCTTGTAGGCCCATTCAGATACTGGAAGGTTGCAATGAGATCCCCATACAACCTTCTCTTCTCAGTTTATGAAGCATAGATCTGAAGTGACATTGTTGCAGAGTATTTCTGTTGTGCTCTGCCCTTGAAATAACAATTCAAAACTCACAGCAGATGAAATAAGCAAGTAATAATCATTCAATAAATGCTTCTTCAAAGAATGATAATGTTGCAGAACACTAGTAAGAACTTTGACTGTCACATGAAAATGCTGAGTTAACTATACAGTTATTAAAAGCCAGGCCATATTTTCCATTCATTTTTATTTGTGAGGTCTCCTTGAAATGACTTATAAAACTTGGGAACCTCTGCAGCATTTCTCCAGGGAATATAAAACTATAGCAGCTGATACTGGTAAAATAGGTTATATGAAGCCTTAGAAATGACTGCTTGATTTGTCCAGTATTTATTGCCTGAGTAATATACAGAAACAGTAAAACAGAAAAGCATGACTTTCCATCTGTGCTGCATTATGCCATACATAAGAACTATTTTTCATTTCAAATGTTGGTAGCCCCGTAGGCTTTCTTGCTTTGATATCCTGTGCTACCACACATGATATGATAGAGTATAAACAGACTGACTATAAATCTGAATCTTTACTGTTTTGAAAGCTGAAACATTCCAGCACTCACTTCCCACAAAGCAGGCCTCCTAAAGTGTAGCCTGGGTCAGGTGTTTGGATTTTTTAAGTGGAGACAAAGGTTGTTACACAGAAACCTGAAGCCGGCTAGGAAACAAAAAAAACATTACAAAACCCAAGAAAACAAAAAAGTATTGACATCTGGTATACAAGGTGCATAGCCCGAAAGCTCATTAGGACACAAGGGAAAGGTTTGCTGTTTTAAACAAACAACTTTCAGGCATTAATTTCTCTTTATTTTCTAAATCTCTGCTCACAAGTTTGCACACCTTAAATGTCACCAAGGTGTGAGCCTGTGTGACACCGGCAGAACATTATCCCCCCTCTATCTCTACCCATTTGAAACCAGAGACAGCAGGTTAAAACAGTTGGGCCAGCAGCATTATAAGGGATCAAATTTGTGTTTGGCATGAGGGATCAGTTTTCGTTTGGGTTTTGTTTGTTTGTGTTTTTTTTCCTTTTGCTATACCATGCCTTTATTTTTTTAAAGATTATAAGTTAGAACTCCTATAACTAGCTTTCTGGGGCATAGTTAATGTCAGGAATTAAACAGTTTTCATTATTGCAATAATTTATTCAATTTTTCTGACTTGAACTTTATATAAGTTGATATAAGTATGAAATTGGAAGCATTTTCTGGTGATGAGCAGCACATTGCAGCCTCACAAAGTCCTCCTGGCTGCAGAGAGGAAGGTGAAAGGATTAGTTTTAGGCATTCTGAACAAAAGCCTTCTGTACATACAGAAAGGATTCCACTACTGGTGACAATAAAATCTGTGTATGGAGCTTAAAATAAGGAACTATAACAAAAATATAGCCTTAGTGTGACACTTCTTCAGCAGAAACAAATACAATCTCAATAAATCTGACTGGTAAGGAGAGGGCAGGAGGCAGTGAAATCCAGATGCTTTGTCCAAAATACCCTGTAATTTCCTTGAGATATTTTGAATCTTCTTACTGGAGGAGAGTGAGGAAGGACAGGTGAGGAGGGTCCCAGGTCGTAGTGGGACCAGGGCAGTAGAGACCCCTGTTTACCTCATCTGCTGAAGTTGTGCATAATTAGCTGCATTTATTTCAATGCATGTGTCTACACTAACTCCTTGGGTGCTCCAGAACTGGCTAGGATACCTTCTGCCTCAGCAAGGCTGGAGTGACAGCTGGAGCCCATACGCAGGAGCAAGCATGACCAGCCGAGCTTCAGGGACTGTGCTGTCTGAGGTCCTGACAAACATGGTGAAAAAGTCTTGATGAATATCTCTGGGATGTATATAGAGGGCACAGGCCTCAGTGTTTGACAAACTCTCCAGTGCCACTCTACAGAGGGGTCTACACCCAGCACTGCTCAACTTTAGTAGGAACTACCAGGGAAGTGAGGGCAAAAATGATGGAAAAGCTAATGATCAAGACAATCTCACTCCTTCCTATGTCCATTCACCACTGGCACCAAACTTCACAGCCTGGGTGTATGTGAGTCAAATAGATACTGTCATAATCTGAGGAGGCACACTAAAGCACCCCAAAGCCAAGCAGCATCAAAACTATACAATATCGTTAGTCTTTTCCCCAGAAGTTCTGGACAGGCCTTTTTTCATTCATTACTTGAAACTTGCTGTTGCTATTAACATGACACAACTCCAGAATGATTCTCTAACTTTACTAATCAGCTTTCAGTTCCACATCTTTGTCAGAAGCAGAATTTTTCCACACAAATCTCTCTTGCCCTACAGATTGCTTAGCTAGGATCGCTATGGCATTGTGAGCCTGGAAGACTATGAGGATAGGCATCAGTTGTTTAGCCTTATTCTGACCATCTCACAATAAATTGTCTTGTGAATTGTCCCCACCTTCACAGATCTTTTTAAAATCAATGTTCTCTTAAAACTCAGAAAGCATTTGTGACACATGAACAAGACTATCTGGAAGTCAGTGCATCTTTTGTCTAGAACCAAAATGTAAGCTTTCACATCAGATCTAAACCAGCAATATCTTAACTACCTAACATGTGCTTGACTCAAGATATTACTGAAAATAATATGAAAAATATAAAATATAATGTGACATGGCAGAAACAGATGCACTTCTAATTTTGATTCTAAACTGATAATTCAAAATGCAAATTATTCAGATAATAACTCCAATTAATTAGCAATTATGAATCAATCAGTAATCAATGCAGTACCATCAGCACAAAAAAGGGGTGACATAATAATAGTTTACATATTTTGCATTCATGAAGTATACATATGCTGTACCCATTAAAGCCGACTTAAGTTACTTAACATTCAATTGTGCATTTTGTGGAGTGAGTCAATAGAGTGACTCACTAGCCCACTGCAGTGCCATATGGGAAATTTTCCCCCTCCTGAGCAGATGGAGACTAAGCATGTCACAGACAAAATGTGTTTTGTCTCTGGAGAAAGGATGTTGGCTGCTTTGTTCTTAGACTTTTCTACATGCCAAGCCTTCTGCTCACATTGGGAGTCCTACATTTTGGGGTCTTGTGGATATTTCAGCATGTCTCCAAAATGCTGAGCTGCATGAGACAGACAAAACCAGGCTATTCAGAAGCCTGCAAGTAAAATAGGACTATTGCTGTACAATCCAAGATTTAACTGGTGGGAGAAAGCAGAGGAAACCATCACCTTTGCCATCCTTTTAACACATAATCCTCTCTGAGGGAGGCAAGTGCTTTCCATTCCCCTGTGGAAGATTTAGATGAACAGTGTTTTAGATGGTGTTACAGTTTTGAGGATGACTGAGGCCACAGAAACCCTATTTTCTATTCCCTCTGGCTCCATCTACCTAGAACTACCTTTTCCCTTTTATTTTTTATTCATTTTCTTTTTTTCTCCCTGAATCCTTTTTGTACTCAGTTTTGCTGCTGTACTTTTCCTTAATTTTTTGTGCACATCCATCGCTGGATGAAGGATGTCCGCATCCCTATGAATTGGTCTGAAAATAGAGAAGGAAAATTCCAAGTGATGTTACAATTTTCCTTTCTTTTTCAAAGAAATACAGCCAGGACCACATATATCCACCCTGACATGTCTATGTTAACAGGGCCATAGGGGATATGAGTCTGGTTCTGACAGTTGTCAGGGGGCAAAATGACCAATCAGTCTATGCAAAATGCAAGCCATCTTCTGAAAGTATCTGTGTACTGCCTGCTGACCGTATTGGAACGTAAAGCAATCCCTAATTTAAATGCATCCAGAGCCAGGTGAGTATGAGTTTATGTGCAAGAAATCCAAGCCTACACATGACTAAGTAGAATACATTTCTTTACAGCTATTTTTTTGCTACTGTGCCTGGGTTCAAGATCATGCATTTTCTGGTTTTGCAGAGTCTATCACAGTGAGACTCAGTCTAACTAGTCTTTTGATTAAAACCACTTGTCAGATTCTCTGCACACTTGGACAGTGTCTCTGTATTGCCTCTGGGTCATATTCCTCCTAGAGAAGCACTATCTCTGCTTCCAGCTTCTATTCAATTACTTTTGATGTTTAAATTCAGAGAGGAGTTCATTGCTCATCCATGCAGGTCTCCTACCATCTTTGCTTGAACATTCATCAGGATGGACAAAACCTAAGCTGGGGAAAGTGACTTGAAAATCAACCAGCTCTTCTGGCCCCCTCTTCTACCCTGTTTCACTGTTTTCAAGGTCTCTTCTGCCAGTCTCACCCTGCACCCTCTTACCAATCCAGATCACAACCTCTTCAATTGATTGTGGGTCATCACCATCTCCCCTCCCTGCTCCTTAATTCCTAGCTTAAAGCTCTCTTCCCCTGGCTGGCCAGCCTGTTGAAGAAGATCATTTGCCACCTGGTACTTGTTGCACTTGGTCGTGTGGAGGCCAGTTTAATCTCAGTCCTCAGGGAGGATCCCAAGCTTGTAAAAGCCAAAGCCCTGTTGTCAACACTGTTGACCCACAGGGTTCATCCATTTGTCATCAAGCCCTTCTCCCTTACTGGAGGAGTCAAGGAGATGCCACCTGGGGCCCCATGCCCTTGACCTTCATCTCAAATGTGATGTCATACTTGCTACACTCCAGGTTTCCCCTACAAGTATCATTTATGCCCACAGGGAAGAGCAGCAGGAGGTAATAATCTAAGGACCAGAAAAACCTTGGCAACCTGATGCCCTGGTTCCAAATGCCTGACAAGCTGCAAACATCCCTAGACAGCAGGTCAGACCAGCAGGTGGTGGTATCCATCCTCTGCAGCAGCGATTCTTCCACAGCTCATACTTCTCCTTCCTCCTGATGATGCTGTGAGACTTAGGCTCAGCCTGTTTGGATGCTTCATTGAACACAGCTCTCAGGCCTTCATCTGCTACTTGGGCACTGAACCTCCACTGTAGCTGCATACTTGCAGATAAGGCAGGAATTATCCTCCTAGTAAGAGAAGCCACAGGATTCTAGCCTTTACCTTTATGGAAGACTTTGGTAAGCACAGTCTTGGTCTGTTCCTCACTCAATGCAGTTAGATCTCCACACTCTTGAAGATTCAATCAGTATCTTTTCCACCAGCTCTGTTGCTGCACTCTCTGCTGACCTTCTCCCACAGCTGCTTCACTTGACTGCACAGACCTTTCTCCAGTGCCACTCCTAGAGGCAAGGAGCCTATCTTCTCCAGCCTCAGAAAGAAGACCCTGTCATCCCTGCAGCCCCAGGACACAGAGATGCATCCTCCCTCAGGAGCTTGGGTTTAGTTGAACTCCAGCACACCAGAATGAGCTGCTCCAGTGGGCAGTGGGGACCATGTTCTCTATAGCACTTCTTCACCATTAGCACACATATACACTGTGTACAGCAGAGCTTCCCTTACCTTTCTGTGCCTATTTCTGCACAGTTATATAGAACAGCTGACAGTTTGTTAGAAGTGTCTGGAGCTTGATAGCCAACTCAGCCCACAGCAGCCACCCATACCCAGTGGTAGTAGTCACCACAAAGTTCCTCAAAGAGTTCTTAGGGGAAAGTCCCAAAAGATATAGAAGCTGAAACCTGAAATTCCTGCACAAACTGCTGCATCCATTGGTTACCTCTTTCACCTGTGTCTCTTGAGGTGGGATGTTCAGTGCAATTCAGTCTCATTCAGTATGAGCTAATTTCAGTCACCAGGATTGTTTTTTTATTACTCTGATGTACAACAGGTGAAATTTCTGAAAAGGGACCTTCTATAGGTTGTCTTCAGAATGTACAACCATCAGAACTGACTGCTGTGCTTGTATTGAGCTTCCCAAAGTTTAATAAAGCTCCACATAGTTTTTTAGCTTTAAATGTGTTATTTCAATTCCAAGGTTAGAAGGTGCTAGCTTATGGTCAGAGACTGCAGGATCAAGGAACTGCAGCTGGCATAAGTTTTTTTACCTCTACCAAGAGGAATCACAGCAATTCACAATTGTCCTGCATCTGGATGTTTCTCCATTGTACATGTGAATGACAGCTTTAGTGATGAGAGAAGACCAGACTGAGCCTTCAGATTTCACTTAAATCACTGTCACCCATACACTTGCAACAGGAGAAAATGTCAACTATGGCTTATCAAAACATGTTTTCAGAAGCTGTCTCTCAGCACAAAATACCACTAGTGACATCACACAGAGTAAAGTAAGAATTTTGCTTGAATTCTGCTAATGAAGGATCCAGATTTTAAGTGACTGCTGTAGTTGCTCAGGGAGTGGGTGCTTTACAGACAGTACATTTGTTGGTACCATATGAGCAAAACAGGTCAACTGAAGTCACCTAATTTGTAAATTCTTATAGGTAGTGAAGTATTGAATGGGCAGAAGTAACACATTGAGGTACATAACTTAGTGCTATCACTTTTAATATATTCACATGTGTGTTATAAAAATCCATGAGAAAATTATAGACTACAAGTTTATAAAAGCAACAGAAATTGAGAGTGTCTTGACTAAAAGTTTTAAATCTATCATTTCCATAGAGTACTAAAATAAAAACTGCCTTTAGTTATCCAGCCACAAGTTTATACTCAAATGAAAAAAATAATCAGCCAAGTAAAAATATCTGATTAACAATTATGTTAAAGTTGGAAATAAGAAGATGATTTTAAAGCCTTTCAATTGAGAAGCCATAATCTCATTGGTCATTGAAATACTTGGAAGAATGAAAAAAAAAACATGCCAGAAATCCATAATGTTGTCCATAAAATGAGGGTCTCAACACCTTCGTTCCTAATTGTCTTTTTATTCTTTCTTATTATTAAGTGATTGTGAGATGATATTTCAGCAGCTTGGAGGAAAGAAATGTGGCCACAACCCATTTATAACCCGGACAATTATATGTAGTTCTTTCCTGAGATAACATAGATTATTCCCCCCACTCACTTCTGGGAATTGCAAACTTAATTCAAGTGAGCATTAAAGCACAAATGTGATAGACATCAAGGTAATTTGTGATTTATGGGGTTTGAATATTGCTCTTTTATACTTTACATTCTTTCTTTACTAGTTATTTGTTTGGCTCCAGTTTACTGCTTTACACTTTGTTTACATTGTTATTGAAATGTTTGTTTATGTATGACTGATATGATTACATGCAGAAACTGTGGGCTCCAGCAAGCTTCAATACATGAACTGGTTTGTCCAAAGTAGAGCCTAAGCTCTGGGAATCAGTAAGAGCAAAGGAAACCCATGTGAAATTAAAGCCATGGTAGATTTTGGAGGAAGAAATTGTCATCCAGGGCCTGTCTGTTTGAATTTGTCATAGGAGAGAGCAAGCCTCTTTCAGAGAGAATGCACAATTATTTGCATTTCCCAAAAATAGTTTTCCCCAGAAACTTTTTTCACATGTGAGTGAGGTCAAAAATCACTTGGGAGTGTAGGAAGGTTGCTAGATCAGTCCATCTACCATGGGTTTCTAACCACAACTGGATTTGTTGGAAAAGGGAATCTGGTGTCATGTCCCTGCCTCTTTGTAGCCAAGCAGTACCATCTGGGAGCAGAGGTGGGGCAGAACCCAGATGCTGGTGCAGGGCTGGACATGCCACAAGTAGACTATGTTATTAGAGTGCATCTTTGTCACAACATCTCCAAGGAAATTTTGTTAGCTTTGGCAGACTTCTCACATCCCTGCACTTGAATGTCCTGGTATAAGTTGATGACAAGGCCACAAATTATTCACATAGGCAGGAGTTTTTCTAATACTCTGTAAAGGTGGCAGGACTTCCAGAAGAATTATTCTATTTATACTGTAAGTACTTCTTAAATACAAAATGTGAATGACCAGGTTAAAAGTATCATTTAAAATTCTCACATCTACTTACTAAGTTCCATTCTCATCTCATTTTAAATTGTCTGGGATCAGCTAGGTCCTGTCTGTCTAGCCTGGATGTCACCCCAGCTCCTGGCTCCCTTGCCCCTGCACACCAGAACCTGCTGCTCCCAGACACTGGCTCAGCACCCTGTGGAGCTGGTGGCAAGGTATGCAGTGTCTTCC
>NW_008663325.1:63873-80239 GCF_000695815.1 Acanthisitta chloris
TCATGTATCCAGAAGTGACTTGCTTAAGTCTAGGTTACCAAACAGAAAAAGGGACTGCTAGAGAAAAATCCACCTCTTTCTGAAACAGGTGACAGCAGGAGAGACACTGCGGAGGTGTCTCCCTGTTTCCCCTGAAAAAAAAAGGCCTGCCAGCCCAGATTGAAACAACTATTTTTCATGTGTGAGAAGTTAGGTGAGATGAATCCCACCTCCAGTGCTCGAATTAGGAGTCGCAGCTATTTTTTTCCCACCAGCTGTAGTGGAGGCAAGATCTGGCAGGCCTGGATCACTCATCTCACTCTTAAATTTAAACACCATATTAGTAGCAATGCCTAAATTAGGAATTTAGAGTAGGTGGTTTAAATATGGTCCCCAATCATAATTTCATGTGCTTTTAGACTGCCTGGAAACACTTGGGCTTCTATCCAGACTGAAACATCCAAATAATATTGCATTATAAAGATATCATGAATGATATATAGCTCTGTATCACAAAGTAATGCATAGCATTTTTATCTATGTTTACTTTTTCCCTGAGTTTTGTTTGAATGTCCCCAGCAAAGCTGCTGATATTAACCACTACAGTGACCAAAATGTGTTTGCACCATTGTAGGAAAAAAAAAAGAAACAAAATTATTTTAATCTGTGAACATTCCTTTTTTGCCTAATTCTCATTGTTGGAAGATACTACTTCAGACTGGCCATTTCAGTTCGTTCCAAGTTTTAGGAAGCAGCAAGAAGGCTGCAGACCAACAAGTTACCCTCATCTAGTATTTAATAAAAGAATTTATGCTAATTGCATGCTGAACACTATATTGTCTGCTTTGCCAGGAAAAAGTAGTCACTAACTCACTACCTTGCTGGTTGCAGTTCATTTAACAATGTGGAAAGTTTTATGGAATTTAATGCACAGCAGAAACTGTAAGTTCACTTGGCTCTTTTGGGAAAAGTATTGGGGGCTAGGATAAAGGAAAAAAAAAGAGAGCTTAAAGCAGAATAGATTTCAGTTTATGGGCCTCATGAAAAACGGATAGATAAAGTCCAAAAAACCAAAATTATATATCTATGTTTCATCTCTTTGTGTTTTAGTTTGCTGCTTTTAAACTTTTGCTTAGTTTTTCTATTTACAATAATCATATACTTATGAAATGAATAGAAATCAATGCAGAGATGAAAGTACTTTAAAAATACAAGGTATTTAGCCTTTGTAATTGTAATGGTTTAACCCCAGTCAACAACTAAACACCATGCAGCCACTTGCTCACTCTGGAAAACCTCATGGGTTGAGGTAAAGACAGTTTAATAGGGAAACAAAAAGCTGCACACACAAGCAAAGAAAAACAAGGAATTAATTCACTGCTTTCTATGGGCAGGAAGTGTTCAGCCATCTCCAGGAGAGCAGGGCCCCATCACACATAACAGTTAATTGGGAAAACAAAACACTATCACTCCAAACAACCCCCTCTTCCTTCTTCTTCCTCACACTTTATATTCTGAACATGATGTCATATGGTATGGAATATCTCTTTGGTCAGTGTGGCCCACCTGCCCTGTCTGTGTCTCCTCCCAAGTTCCCATGCATCCCCAACTTCCTTGCCAGTGTGGCAGTATGGAAAGCAGCAAAGGCCTTGGCTCTGTGTAAGCTCTGCTCAGCAATAACAAAAACATCTCTGCATTATCAACCCTGTGTTCTGCACAAATCCTAAACATAGCCCCATACTAGCCACTGTTAAAGTTAAGAAAGTTAACTTTAACCCAGCTGAAATCAGCACAGTAATAAATATAGAATTATTATACATTATTCAGTTCACCTTTATTCATATGAAACCAGGGAGGAAGATGCTTACTTTTGAAACTATATCCTACTGTCTGTTACATAAATCTTCATTTTATTTAAATATAACTGAAAATGAGGATTCCCTATGGACATTCTCTAGACCTTCCTGAAGCTCTGGAATTGTAGGTTCTGCTTTCAAAGTAAGAATGAACAGTGCAGTTAAATGAGACTGAAGAGGTTGAGATTCTTACTTCTCCATGTGTGTTTAATGTGAATATTTCCTAGGACTGCACACAAATTGTCCTTAGTCTAGGTCTTACATTTTTCTCTGTTAAAGCATATATGACTCTTTTACAGACAGACTGATCCTTGAAAGTAGACCCATTGAGTGGCAAGCTATAGAAATGTCTCTCATATCCTCCATGTCTCTTGTAAATTAAACCTTGCAAGGACATCAGCATGTCTCTTATTTTTTTCTTGCATATGACTCATAATAAAGTGGCACCATTTATTCAAAGCTTCTCTCTCTGACCATTACCATGACATTCCCAGTAATAATTTTCTCTTCATCTGGTCACAGGTGCCTCAAGTAAATGCTTTCAAGTCTTTCTTTGGTCCTTTGGAATAAAATACATTTACATAGAAATATAAATCCAGTGCAGGACAGGGAGAGATGTGCAGATGTGGAGGAACTCCTCAGAGTATAGTTTAAACTGACACCAGGAAAATGTACTCAGAGATACCATACGGGAGAAAGGAGGATTCATGTGTTTAGAAAGATCTTTGAAGAGCAATGTTTGTGGGTTGTGTTGTACTATTCTATCATAGGAAGACCAAATATAAACTTTCTTAGAGACAATTTCTGGATGAAGGAAAAAGCTGCAATCACAAGTTCAGCAGTTCATAGATACTATAAGCATTTAAGCATGACCTGGGATTTACAGCCACCATGGTGTCTGTAGTCACTGTAAAGCTAGACCTGTGAAGTCACACAACACGGCTAACAAGTTGGGACCTTCAAGAACATTTAGCAAGTGAGAAGTGACAGCTTCTCAAGGTGAGGCCAAGAATAGGCAGTGCTGCTAGAAACCCATTCTAGTAAAACTAAACCACAGGTTTACATGAAAGGAAATATTCAAGGGTATTTTTATTTTTAATTTTCTGTTCTTTTTCATATGAATATTTCTATAAAAAAAAAGTACTCTTTTAGAACCCTCTCAAGAGAAAATTTACGTTCATGAAAAAGATCTGAGAAATGTTTTCTTGTCCAGTGTGGTAAGAAAGACCTTACCTTACTTCATATGCATAAGTGAAATAATCACTAATAGCTAGGAACCATTTGATGCTTTTTGCTATGAAAGCATTAAATTTAGGTGCTGTGTAGGTTTTTCCATATATATGATGCCATTAACTGCCATAACAATATCTGTAAGTGTAGTCATGTTTGTTCAACACTGTCAGATAGAAAATTATGTTCTAAGTGCTCATAATTTTTTTAAATTTCAATAATCCAGGATGAAATTTCCTATATTAGAGGTCTGCCTTAGGCTTAATTAATTTTTTTAAAAATTTTGACTAAATGCTTTAGATCATGTTTCTGAGACCAGAATAAAGGGCATACATATAGGTGTGTCCATGCTAATAAATTTTTGCAACCTTTTTATTGAGAAGCTGTATTAAATACAATGCTTTCAAGCATAGACCTAACAATTGGCAAGGGATGAGAATGTCAAATATGTCATTTTGTGCATAGACTTACTGACATTTGCAGCTAAAATCAGTGCATATTTTCTTTACTAAATGTGCAGGTTTACAGTTTAGCTCTTCAGACAGCACATGGGCCATGCCTCTGGAGCAAGTTAGCACATGCCTTTCCAAGCTGCAGGCACTGGGCAAGCAGATCCCTTGTGCTTTGCTGACATAGAAGCAAAGCAAGGTGCAGAACATTGTATCTTCACTGATCCCAACCAAACCACTGACCAAATGGAAAAATGGGCAAATTGTTCTTTTCCTTGCTTCATTCTTGGAAGTCAGCCATTTGAAACATAAGGATGGAAAGAAGGAAGCAAGTAGCCTTAAGGCACACTGTTGATCTTTAACCATTTGGGTTAAAAACAACAGAGTTACAAATAAGACCTTTCAAAGGAAGATAAAGGAACTAATTGTTCTGCATAAGGACAAATCCTCAATTTAATCCTTAAAGATTAAATATCTTGGATTATGTGCATCACATACTAAAACTCATTAATCCACCCACCTTGAAAATAAAACCAGATCAGACAGCAAAGCACAACTGGGAATTAGAATGAAATATTTTTAAGCATTGTAGTTTGGGGAAAGTGTCATTTTACTGTGTATTTCATGGCTGAGTAACATAAACCAAACACTAGAAGGAAAGCTGTTCATGCAGTGCCATATGTCTGACCAAACTGAAAAACATAACAGAATATCTCATGAGATCTTGTCCTCATGAGATTTCCAAATTTGAGAAAGTGTTCAGATAAATATATGAAATCATGAGTGTTCGAATCTCTGAATCTCAAAGGATTTGAAGCTCGTCCGTTATTTCTAACATATGTTATTTTGTTATGATCTCAAAGTGTTTAGATTTCTTTTAGGTTTCTTTTTAATTCTGATTGTTATTTTCTTTGGGGTTTTATGTGAAGCTATTTAGAACTACTTTTCATGCCACCATTGAGGACAGGAAGTTTTATAACATCAAGGAATCAATAATTTCCAGAAAAGATAGAGCACTTTATTTGAGTGTATGGATAGAATGAGCATGTGCTGTATTTGGTGTAGAGCTTCTAGTCATGCTTTAAAAATAAATTAGTTCTGACAGAAAGAATAGATATTTCTAGAGAACTGAGGATTTATCCACATATCCCACAGTACACTGATTGCAATTTCTCAACCTGAGAATAGTGTGACTTTACTCTGACATGAAATTAAATGTCTAAGGCCAAATACCAAGTGCAAAGCTATTGCACTGACATAACAACAAAACTCCTGACCGTGGTTCTGGTCAAAGGACCCAATCCCAAGGCCATAGGCTACATACAGAGTCAGGATGCTTGGAGTCTGTAATTTCTTCCTTAGCCCTTTCTGTTAAACTCCTAGTCATACCTTTTAACTCTTTTGTCCTTTTTAAAATACTGCCTTATTCTTTGGGACTTTCAGAAATCTGCTTCTGAAGACCACAAGCCTTGTACCACTGGTGCTGATTAGTCACAGCAGTGAGTTCTGTGAGGTGCTGTTTCTTCAGTGTGCTGGGTTGTGTTTCAAGGGCTGACAATTTTTTGCTTCTTAATGAGGCACAGCTGCTAAGAATGATGGCATAGCAAATGTGGGGAAGTTAGTTAGATGCATGAGTCAAATTCAGGCTGTATAAACCATTTTTGTTTTACTTCACAATCCCTAATGGTCTTAGAGAACAGCAAGAAAATGATGATAGAAAGATGATGAGCCATGTAGTGAGGGTGACATGGTGATAAAGGTGCTGCATTGGCACAGGGTGCCCTAACTTCTCTCTCTGTTCTGCTATGCAACATCAAGTCTGTTCCTGATCCGGATATCATCTTCCATCTTTCATCAGTTTTGCCAAGTTCAGCTGTAAATTCCCCATGGCCTGAACACTCACTGTGCAAATTCAGTGCTTCTAATGCTTCTGAAAGATCTCAGCACTTCTCTAACCCAGCCAGAAGGAGCCTGGACTCTGCTTCATCTTTTGGTGCAGAAACTCCAGGGGTTTTTAACATACAAATTTTCCCACTCCCAGTTTCCAAATGACGTTTCACAAAAAACCCACAACTTTATAAGGGAACTAGTAGCTATTCTTCCAAATGTTTCTACTGCTTTCTTTCTCTTACAAGTTTGCCTTTTCCGCCTTTCCCCAGAGCTTTTCTTTCTACGCTTCTGATCTTGTCCTCTTCTTTCTCTGCCCTTTTCCTCATCTGTCTCTGTCTCCTTCCTTCCTTCTTTCAGAAGGGAATTGGGTCAGCACTGGTCAGCCATGCTTCCTCCAGGCTGATTGGACACTTCTGTCTCTGTTTGACAGATGAAATTCCCAAAGCTCCTAGTTAATTTTAGGGTGTCTGGGGGAGGAAGGAGCCTGGCACTGAACCAAACACACATTTAAATGTGCCAGAAAATTACACAGCAGTCAGAAAATTGCAAAATCTGCAATTTTTATGCAGCCCACAATTTTCTAGAGGTCTTGATTATCATCTGGAGTTCAGTGTTTTACAGGAAGTGCAAGAGGTTACATTTCCAGTGATTTTTAAGTGACCCTAAAACTATTACACTTGAAAAAAATCATACCAGGATTAACTATTTCAGTGATATTTCTATTTATTTTAGGAACAGTCAACATGAGAAAAAAGCTTTTTTTAATGAAACAGATTACAGTTTTGAAGGTGATTACTCTTAAGGTTTATATCAACAATAAATTATCGAAGCAACAGTGCGTTTTGCCTTTGGGGAGATCCAAACTGAGAATTTTGTTGTAGGAGTGTGGTTTTGTGCATACCTGCATTACACAATGGAGGTCTGAGAGAACAATCTCTTACAAAGCAAGAAAGAAATATAAGCTATTCATTTTATAGATAATACTAACAAGATGAGAATATGTAGCTGCTGCCTCTTGTAAAAGAGAAGAAAAAACAAACAAAAAAGACTGTTACCTTGTGAATGATCTTGTAATGTGCTCCAATATGACCATTTTGTGTGCACCCCAAGATGCCAGGCATCAGCTTGTGAGCTTGGGGACAGCCAGGAAAAACCCACAGGAGGTAACTACAGGTGACTGAATGTACAGAGTTCTGTAACATTTTTTCAGCACAAAACCCCCACACCTATTTCACAGAATCACAGAATATTCAGAGCTGGATGAATACAACCAGGTCCCATAGATTTATAGGGATCCAGCTGGAGCAGCTGATCCCTCACAACATCAGGGTCAACTGGGATTTTATCATTCTTGAAGCCATGGTCCTCCAGCTCAGGGTGCTGGGTCCTCCTTAGTCCAGTATCGATGCGGAAGACAGAGGCAAGAAAAGCATTAGACATCTCTGCCCTGTCTACATCCCTGTTTGTGAGGTGGCCATCCTCATCCTGTAATGGGCTGATGTCATAACTGCTCTGCCTTTTGCCATTAATGTACTTTAAAGAAGTTTTTATTGTCCCCCACAGTACTGGTCAGCTTCAACTCCAGTTGAGCTTTGGCCACATGAATTTTCTCCCTCCAGTGGCAAGCTGCATCTCTATATTCCCATGTCACGTGACCCTGCTTCCACTGAGTATGCATTAATCTCTTTTGCATCACCTTCAGAAGATTTCTGGTCAACCAAACTGGCCTTTTGCCTCCTCTGCTGGACTTCCAACATTCAGAAGTTGCCTGTTCCTGTGCCTTTAGGAGGTGGTGCTTAAAAAAATGAGCAGCACTGATGGACCCTGGCACCTGGCACCTTCAAAAGCGTTTTCCCAGGGGACATTGCTTATCAGTTCCATGAGCAGCCCAAAGTCTGCTCTCCTCATACCCAGGGTTGATGTTTTACTGGCACTTTTCCTCTTGGCAACAGAGATGTTGAACTGGATTGCTTCATGGTCACTATGGCCAAGCTGGCCACCGATCACCACTTCATTCACAAAACTCTCTCTGTTAATGAGCAACAAATTGAGGAGGGCATCTTTCCTAGTTGGTTCACTTAGTACCTGTATCATGAAGTAGTTATCCATGTGTTTTAGGATTCTTCCGGACCTGTTTATGCCAGCTATATGGTGTTCCCAGTTAACATACAGCAACTTGAAGTCTCCCATAAGGACAAGGGCCATTGATCATCATCCTCTCTGTATGGTCTATAGTAGACTTCCATGATGACATGGCCTATTTGTTTGTCTCTTCATCCTTATCCAGAGTCTCTCAACCATGTCATTGCCAGCTGCAAGCTTCATACATTCCAGCCCTTCCACTCTGCACAATGCCAACCCTCCAGCCTCGTCTTCCCTGCCCATCCCTCCTGAAGAGCCTGTAACTATACAATATGGCACTTCAGCCACAGGAATCATTCACCAGGTTTCACTTATGCCAATGATATTGAATCTCTGGGCCCGGGACAAAGCTTCCAGCTCCTCTTGTTTGTTCCCTGTACTGTGTGCATTTGTATAGAAACATTCCAGGTGTGTTTGGTTCCTTATAGGCGACACGTCCTGGAGCAGAGTGAGCTCAGTGCTCACTTCCTGAAGTTTTGGCACGCCACAGGAATCATTCACCAGGTTTCACTTATGCCAATGATATTGAATCTCTGGGCCCGGGACAAAGCTTCCAGCTCCTCTTGTTTGTTCCCTGTACTGTGTGCATTTGTATAGAAACATTCCAGGTGTGTTTGGTTCCTTATAGGCGACACGTCCTGGAGCAGAGTGAGCTCAGTGCTCACTTCCTGAAGTTTTGGCACAGAATCCCTCTGCTCTGCACTGACCAGCCTGGTATTGTCCTTTTCCCCCTTCCAAACTAGTTTAAAACTCTATATACTAGCCCTGATAGCTCCTGTGCCTGAACCCTTTTTCCCCTCTGAGAAAGGTGCATCTGATCATGTGTCAGCAGACCAGGTGTTGCATAAATCAACCCATGGCCATAAACCCCAAAATTTTTCCTGGTGTACCAACCTTGGAGCCATGTGTTGATCTGAAGGATCTGCCTGTTCCCTTTGACATGATTCCTTGCTACTGTACCTACATTAAATGGAGTGGAAAACCAAAATACGTCATGAATTCTCACCACTCAGCTCATGAATGAAATGTCAGGACAGCTGGGGTGTCAAGACAATCCCAAGTCCTACTGTGTGCTGCCTTTAATACTTAGGCAGAATTGCCACAAGCATGTCCCTGCAGCTTTGAGGATATCCGGTGGAATCCCCACTGTGGGTAGTGGAGAGGCACAGCATGCTTTCTGTCCCAGTGGGTTGCAGTGCCAAGTGAGAAGCTAGCACATGTGCTGCTTGCACAGTGCAAGAGGAAAAGACAAGAGATTTTACTGAGGGTTGTCAAGACCCCACAGCCCCTGAGAGCTGTAGTTGTATCCAAGTATCCTTTTAAGGTTTCTCTTTGAGCTTTTACTTCTCTCAACTTTTTAATTGCTGTCAATGGACAGTTGTAAATGTTGAAACTTGCAGAGATTGTCTTAACATGCAGAGGCTGTCTGATTCGAGGACCTAGCCTGGAATAAAAGGCATGCAGCTGTGATTACACGCTGCTGTGTATTCCATGGCCCTAGCCCCTCCGTGCACAGCCAAGCCAGTGTGGCTTTGTGCGGGGATAGAAGCTGGGAACATGCAGCTACCTCTGAGGTGTCTCAGAAAGAAGGGAGCTGGTACCTTCCCGCTGGTTCCTTGGTCAGGATAGCTGGAGAGAGGAAGACTGGAGGGTCCCCAACACTAAGGCACAACCATCATGTACACTATCCTTTGATTCAGTATTTAAGACAGTCTTGCCAATTAACTACAATATCTTTTTCCCTCTGTAAGATGTAACATGTTCCTGTTACATGGCAGTTCTGCCACATTTGGCCCTGGCTCTAGGAAAAAACTCTAGAATTTACTGACTTTATGCCAGCCTGCAAAATAAATGGTAAGGAGCAACAAGAGTGGATAAACAATAAGGCTGCACCACACTAGATTTGCCACACAACAGGCAGATACCTGAGAGCTTCACAGGTAGGAGATGGAGTGACGATGGAGTGATGGGAACAAGTGACCTCCTTACCTTGCTAAGGTCCCTGCAGGCACTTATCTTCTGAGCATATGAGGTCTGTCATATACTCACTTGTCATTTTACTCTGGATTCAAGCTGCATCAACGGCTTCAGTACTGATACATACATATGGACTGCTTGAGGTCTTCCACTGGGCCCAGGTCCCCTAAGGTGGAGGATGATTTGTGTGTCCCAGCAGACTGTTAAGTACAGTTAACCTTCAGTATAATGCTTCCTTGTATGATGTGCACACATGTGCACAGCATGTGTGTGAGGAGCAGCACTTTTGGTATTTCGGCTTGTAAAGTAGCTACATGAAGAGTCATTTTTGGCCTACCTGTCTTGAGAAAACCTTGCAAAACCTACAGCTTGCTACTCTGTGTTATTTAAGAGGAATTAATATGAAAATATTCCAATTATTTTTGCTTACAACACTGGTATCATCCGTATTGTAAAACATCATCTCTCTTTTCCATGGATACAATTCCTAAGCTGATATTTAAGAAAAGCATCAGAAATATGTGTTTCTAAGCTTAATTTCTCTACACTAGCTTTCATTATAACTTACAATCATACACCAGCTTACAGTGGTGTTCCTTGACACTGAAGGAATGATGATGACTGTGAGATATCTTTATACAAATCTTTATTTAAAAAGAAGAGTAATAAAATTAAGCAATAATCTTTAAGCATGAGAAGGTTACAGTTTTAAATAATGTCTCCTGCTGTGAATTGAATAGCAAGGTAAAGGAAAGGTTTTAGCATTTATAAATGTCAAGACAACACAGACGTTCATTTTAACAGCATGACATGTGTCGCACTTATAAATTTATTGCACTAAAAGATTATTGCCACTATGCTATACAGATGGTTTGAGGATCCAACTTAAAATTTTAAATAGTTCTGAGTTTTAAGGCCTGTTGAAATAGCTGATAATTCTACTAAATGTCTTATCACTAAACCCAAGAATTGCAGTAATGCTATAAAAAGTGTCACATTCTTAATGATATTAAATATTTTTCAATGAGAAAAGAAAACCACAAATAATTTAACTACAGCCCTGGATGTTGTCTCAAATGTTCTGATTAAGAAGCACTACAACTGGAACTGGACAGAAACGTCACATAGCTCAAACAGTATTTTCTGTCTGATTGTTGTCAAGACACACAGGAAACGCTAGAATTAAGTGGTATGGATTCAGACTCTCATCAAGACACTGTGCTTTCAAAACACTGATGAAATGTATTTATTTAGTCAGAAAGAAATTAGGTTGAAAAAATGAGAGATGTCATGTCAGCACCTCCAAATTGGAAGTAAGATGTGGTCTCCATGCCAGTTTACTGCTCTGATCAGGGACCCTGACATTTTCCTTCCCTCTCCCTCCCTTCTATTCTCCAACCTGCTCAGCTGAAAAGAATGATGAAAATGCATCATGGTGGTTTCTTCCAGGATGCCACTGCCATTTGGTGATCTAATTGGCCCCAGAGGGTCTCTCAACCATTTTCATCAGAGATAGAGAAGATTTTCTTCCTTCTGCTAGAGACAGATAGGAGACATTAATTATGCAGACAGCATCCAAGAGAGCAACAGCCATTCTCAACTAAATCAACATGCAAAACAGTAATGGAAATTGTCACATTATAACAGCAAATGGCTATGGCAGGAGGGAAAAAACCTGATCATCTCCAACTTATTATAAAAATGAAGCAGTGAAGAATCAGTTTCGATGTGCAGAATCTACAAGAGTACAAAAACTTGTACTTGATATTGTCTCTTTTATTAGAGACGTGGTTTAAGATAGAATATTTCCACAGTTCCTTAGGAAAATATTATTGTAATAAAAGCCAGACAAGGATTTTTGAAGATTTTATTTCCACTGAAAGTATTAGGAAACAAAAATGCATTTTAGCCAGCCACATTGGGATATGCTTACTTTGTAGGACCACTCTCTTCTCCACCTTGAAAGACTTTTAAAAAAAAAGGCGAGGGGGAACCCCTCCATAAGCCTTCATATTCCCATCATCTCTTTCTCAGAAGACATGAATATTTCTTAATGTGTGAATTGAAAATCCTGGGAGAGGAAAAGAAGAAGAAGAGGTGTAAGGCAATGAAACCTGCTCCATTTTTTAGCAATACAAAATTGGACAAAGCACTTCTTTCAGAAATAAAAAGGTGAAAGGAAATATAATTTACAGAGGGGAAGGGAAGGTATTATCGCAGAAGGAATGTTAATAAGAGAAAATAGGGCAGACAGCCCCAGTTCTACAGTGTACATATATATTGCAGACAGCTGCATAATTTACCCAGGAGAGATGTCACATGGAGCAATTGTCAGTACCACAGTGAACTCATTTGAAGCTAGCTCCAGCCCCGTGACACTGCACTGCCACCCCCATTGAGATACCTCACTATCATCTCTAAGAAGAAGAGTCAGTCATTGGAGGAAGCTCTGTGCTGTGCTATCACTTACATTCACTGAGGCCAGTGGACTGTACAGGCAGGCAGGCACTTTGCATGTCTGCTGCAGCATGCCAGATGCTTCCAGTGGGAAGGCTGTGATCTTTGCCAATGTTAAGGAGCAGCATGTAGTATACATGCCATAGAATGTAGATCCATGTGCTGACCAGAAAATTACAAATATTTACATGTAATAGCTGGCAAATGCTCGTAGTTTGGAAAGGGCAAGTAAAAGCATCATAGGAAAGCTCATGATTTGAGGTGGACTTTGTTTCTCTCCCATGCAGTTGCAGCATGCCAGAGCACTTCAGCTTCAGTCAGGAATAAGTCTTTCATGCCATGGGCAAACAATGGCTCTTCTTGTGCCAAAGCACATGACTGTGTCCCTGAGAAAATTTGGGAAGGTCCAGAAAGCTGATGTCTCTTGCTCAGTGTTTAGAATCAGTAGGATGCAGATAGATGGATTCTCCCTTCTCCCATCTTCAGAGTAGTAAAATAAATTTCTAACCCAGCATCTGGAAATTGTCTCTCTGAGCCAAAAATATTCAAGCCAAGACTATCCATAATGTTACTGGATGACAAGCCTTAGTCTGCCAAGCTGAGCTATTCCCTCTATAGTCTTAGAATCCTCCAGGAACACTTTTTCTGAATTCCCAGAAAGAAAATCACGTTATCCCATGCTGCACAACCAAGATTCATTAATTCAACTGTAAAGTGTGTTTTGGAAAAAGAAGAGTTTACCAATATGATATGCCTCATGGGTCTTCCCTGATCAAGGAATGTCTTTCCCAGTAAGTCAGATATTAAGAGGACTAAGCCAAAACAGCAAAAGTGATAGCACAGTGCCCACTGGCACTGTTTTGCTGCTTTTACAGTGCTTTTAATTAGAAGTATTTCACTATTTGCACAAATGTCTGTTGTCAATCAGACCTCACAAATTGGCGTAGGTAACTGTAGGTTAAATCACATCATTTCACAAGTCAGAGGATTTTATGATAACATATCAAACACATTCATGATGCCAACCAATCTGTCAGCATCACTATGAGAAGCAGATTCTTTTTAAAATAAGAAAAGATGGTAAATGTAGTTAAAATGGTAATACAACCAGTGAAGCCAGAGCACAATAAAGTCAACCCTGTAGAGTATACACAGGTGCTTCCTGCTTGAGAGAACATCCTATGGCAGTTAATGACCACTAAAATAACCATCCTGGCTTAGGAAATCTGCCTCATCTTGAAAGGCAAAGTATTTTAGGTGTTTAGCAAACAACTGTCTGTGCATAATATTAGGTCCTGCTCAGTCCCAAGTCAATGGACTCTAATGCCCATTGACAATTGACTGCACTAACAAGCATCAGTGGGTGCAAATCTGTGCTTCTTCCACTCTAGACACTGTTTCTCAGGGTTAGCTACAAGTGCTTTAGAGCTTTAGGTCTGGTTTTTTGGGTTTTTTTCTTTTTAATTTTAAAATAAGTTTTGCATTAATTGGCTGATAATGGAAAACAGTGTTACTTACTTTTAAAGAGAGGCAGTAAAATGTAGAACAGGTTTCAGGCTGCCATAATTGTAACACAACATTCATTTGCCAGACCTGCAGGGAAGCAAGGGTGAAATGGTAGCATGCTATACCAGTGTGTATGCCACAGATGTTACCCAGGGATTCAGGTTAATTACACACCAGGCATGCTTAGGGACCACCCATGTAAAACAGCTGGCAGGATGGAAGCTTAAAATTGGTCCCTGCTGGTTCCACCATTGCCCACTGCCCTCTTCAATTCAGTATGAATCTCTTAATCTTTCTAATTTACTTCAGCCAGGTTAAGAAACTTACATTCCCTTATCTTTAACCTCTGAGCCTTGCTGGCTTTGGAACTGCTCCTCTTCATTCCCTCTCTCTTATACTGCTTCAGTTGTCTAAACCTAAAGTGTTTATTGATGTGGATGGATATAGCTTTCCAAGTTCTGTACACATTACTGCAAAAGCCAAAGGAAGCAGGTATTCATTTAAAAGAAAAACTAGCAACAAAGACCCTCTCTAGTGTGTGAGCTCATCTACTCAGGATGTGATTCATTGTTTCATTTCGTATGCTGATGTTGTTATACAAAATATTCTTTATTTATCTCTATTATAATACTGAATCATCTGAGATGCTGCTGAGGTCATCCTATTATGTTGGTCTTAATTCTGTACTTCTAGGCTCTTATGGCTTTTAGCTGAACCATGACAGTACTTCAGGATAGGGAGGACTTTGTGCTTCTTTTAAAAAAAGTGACATATTATGAACACTAGTATGACCATAGGTGATAGAAGTTAATTTAATATATTAATATTATATATAAAGCCACTCCATAATCATAAATTAAAATGGTGATAAAATGTCCTTGGCTTTAGAGATATCAGCTGAAAATGGCCATGATTCTTGGGATAATTTTATTATTAAGTTATTGTCCCAATATTGCTATACTGTAAATATAATATTTCAAGAGGGTGGTTATTATAGACTGGATATTGTCAAGCAGGTTTTTCTAAAAGATTTAGTAAACTGAATGCAATGAGTAGCACTAATGGATACATTACATTGTTGATGCTCTCATTTTGCTTAGTCTATGGAAAAGAGATTTGTTTTTAGATACTGCATGACAAAATGCCTGTAAACAATGTGGTCAGTCAAGCAGCAGTCTTTAACACTGTGCAGACTTCCATTTTCACCCTCTCATTCTCCCACTGCAATGCCCTTTAAGCAGAAGTTTGCTTCTTGACTTCACTTTACTTATATACCTTGAAACTGGATACTCCCACCCAGCTGAATAACCCTACCAAGAACCACTTTGTAGTTCTCCAGACTAATGAGACAATACCTGACACACTGGAAGAACAGCCAGAGCTAACTGGAGCAGCACAACCTCCTCCACAGATAAAGAAACAATCAACTAGTTCAACCAAGAAAATGCAGCAGGTGATAGTAGTGGGTGACTATTTTAAGAGGCACAGAGGCACTCATCTGTCAGCCTGACCAAGTTTTGAGAGAGGTGTGTTGCCTTCTGGGAGCCCTGATCAGGTATGTTACTGAGAAGCTGCCAGGCCTAGTCAAACCCACTGACTATCGCCCATTATTAGTTCTCCCTATGGGAGCTAGCAATATAGCTGGCAGCAGACTGGGAAACATTAAGAGGGACTATGAAGAGCTGGGAGAGATGGTAAAGGACTCACTCTAGAGCTCAAGTAGTTTTCTCATCAATCCTCCAGGTCAAAGGAGAGAGGCAGTAAATGCCCAGACAAATCTGACAGGTCAGCAAACAATTAGAGCAATGGTGCTGTAGTCAGAATTTTGGTTACTCAGACCATGGGGTTTACTTTGGCAAGCTTTGTTTACTGGGAGCTGCTGGGGTCCATCTGACAAAGAAAGGGAAAGTATATTTGTCAGGGACTTGTCAGTAAAGTAAAGGGGGCTTTAAACTAGATTTGTTGGGGGGGGGGCACCTATCCATGCCAATCCTGCCAGTTGGATGCCAACACCTGTAATGGATGCCCAGAAGAGTGCAAAGGCATTGGAGATAATCCAGCCAGCAAGTTGGCTTTATCCAGGGCCCAGCTCAAATGCCTATACAGGTAGTATGGGAAACAAAGAAGTGTTAGAGACATGTGCATGCCTGTGTGGATATGATATCATTGGCATCACAGAGACTTGGTGGGATGGCTCCTATGACTGGAGCATTGGAATGGAAGGTTTCAGGCTCTTTATGAGAGACAGGCTAGAGAGACGAGGAGGGGGTGTAGCCCTCTATGTCAGTGACCAACTGGAGAGTATGGAACTCCACCTGGGGATGGATTAGGAGCCAGCAGAGAGTTTGTGGGTCAAGATTAAGGGGAGGGGATGGACAGGGGATGTTATAGTGGGGATCTGCTACAGGCCACCCTATCAGGAGGATGGTGTGGATGAAGCCCTATAGACAGATAGGAGGAGCTTCACACACAGAAGTCCTGGCCCTCATGGGGGACTTCAACCACCCTGATATCTGTTGGAGAGACAACACAACAGGGCACAGGCAATCCTGGAGGTTTCCCAAATGTGCCAATGACAAATGTGCCTTATACAAGTGATTGAGGAGTGTCCTAGGTTACAATGTAGGGTGCAACCAATAGTATGTATTCTATTATCATCTTCACAAGCTGTTAAAGCAGGTGGGACCAGTGCTGGTTATCTCCTACCATGACTCATCCCTGAAAACTCCCTCAGGAAGCTATATCTGTTTAATGGACTGTCAAGGACTCACCAAATGACCCATAGAATTACATTACCCCATTGTGAGATGCTTCACCCCAAGGGGGGGGGGGGAGCCAAGAATTCCCACCTGGATATAATCTGGGGGTTGGCCCAGCACA
>NW_008663325.1:80322-99239 GCF_000695815.1 Acanthisitta chloris
ACTCCAGGAGGACTGCACTCACCATTTAATCGGACTACTACCAACACCCTGACTGACAGGGTGTTAGGTTGCTTTCTGACTCTGTCAGTGGTTTCCTTTTGTACTTGCATTTGGTTTTTTGTTTTCCCTATTAAATTGTATTTCTGACTTGGAGTCTCTCACTGGTTTGCTTTCAAACCAGCACAAGGAGCCAACAAGAAGAGGTGCCATGCTGGACATTGTGCTCACCAACAGCATGGAGCTGGTGGGGAATATAGTGCTCCAAGTCAGCCTTGGCTGTAGTGACCACAACATAGTGGATCCTCAGGGCAGTAAGAAGGGCACGCAGCAAGCTCACTGCTCTGGCCTTCAGGAGAGCAGACTTTGGCTTCTTCAAGGACCTACTTGGCAGAGTCCCATGAAATAGAGCCCTGGAGGGCTGAGGGGCCCAAGACCTCTGGCTGAATTTTCTCCAAACTCGGGAGCAATGAATCCCAACGAGGAGGAAACTGGGTAAAAATTCCTGGAGGCCTCTATGGATGGATAAGGAGCTGCTGAGCAAACTCAGAACAAAAAAAAAAGGAAAAGAGGATAGGTGGCCTGGGATAAATATAGGGAAATTTTATGGGAGCTAGGGACCTAGGGACAAGGTTAGGGAAGCCAAGGCCCAGTTACAGTTGAGTCTGGCCAGGGATATTAAGTATAACAGGAAGGGCTTCCACAGATATGTTGGAAGCAAAAGAAAGGCTAAGGATGATGTGGGCACTCTCCAGAAGGAAATGGGAGATCTGGCTACCCTGGACAATGAGAAGGCTGAAGTTCTCAATGACTTCTATGCCTCAATCTTCAATGGCAAGTGCTCTAGCCACATCACCCAAGCTGAGAAAGGCAAATGCAGGGACTGGGAGAATGAAGACTCTGAGCACACTGTAAGAGAGGATCAGGTTTGAGACCATCTAAGGAGCCTGAATGCACAAGGCCAAGGGACCTGATGAGATTCATCTGCGGGTCCTGAGGGAGCTGCAAACAAAGTTGCTAAGCCACTATCCATCATTTTTGAAAAATTGTGGCAGTCAGATGAAGTCCCCGAGGACTGGAAAAAGGCTACAAAGTTGATAAGAGGATTGGAGCATCTCACATATGAAGGCAGGTTGAGAGAGCTGTGGCTGTTCAACCTGGAGAAGGGAAGGTTGTGTGGAGACCTCAGAGTAACTTTCCAGTATCTGAAGGAGGCCTACAGGGAAGCCAGAGAGGGACCCTTTGTTAGGAACTGTAGTCATAGAACAAGGAGTAATGGGTCCAAATTGAAAGAGAGGATATTAGGTTAGATATTAGGGAGAAAGTTTTCACTGTGAGGGTGGTGAGACACTGGAACAGGTTGCCTAGGGAGGTTGTGAATGCCCCAACCCTGTCAGTGTTCAAAGCCAGGTTGGATAAGGGCTTGAGCAACCTGTTCTAGTGGGAGGTGTCCCTGCCCATGGCAGAGGGTGTTGGGACTAGATTTTCTTTAAGGTCCATTCCAAACCCTTATTCAGCAGGCAGCCTGAGACCTAACTCTGCCCTCAATAACCAACTTTCATATTAAAAAAGACCCTACTCCAGCACTTGTATGTAATTTGAGTGACTACTGGCACTTGAAACTCAATCCACCTCCCACAAATGTCACAGGAAAGATTGTCACTCCCTTTGGTAGGCTATGGAACAGGCTCTTAAGCAGTGCTGTGTGCATTAGTTCCTTACGTGTATATGTGTGTACATCAGCATCAAATTCAAAGGTAGATGGAAAGAGTCCTACAAAAGGAAGCAGTCCTAAATTTCCAGTGTTTTTTTCAGTCATACCAATAGCATAATGTCCTTAAGCCTATTAAAGACCATGCTAATAAAGAATTGTCATTTAACAGGAACTGAAAATAGTGATATAAATAAATTTAGAAACTCAACACAGTTGAGGAATATGAGAGAGACCCAGCAAGTGGGGCTGAGAGAAATTCATTCTGTGCTCAATGACCAAAATGAGAGATTGAATTTTGCAAAAACTTCTGAATCTTACTTCTGCCAACAGGACATAGAGCTTCATTTGGGAGGATGAGCTGCTCACTCACTCTGACAAGTAGATATGTTCTAGACACTCCTGGTTTCTTTAAAAAAAAAGATGTTGGCCCCTGTCCACTAGGACCTACCATTATAGCTCTATTTCTGCCCAACTCTTTATGACCTAACCAGGCAGGAGCCATGCAGGATCAGAGTAGCACTGCCTTGAGCTCCCATGCAGCAGGAGAAAGGGAGGCAACCTATGAAAGGAGTGACTTTGACAGGACTAGTTAAATCAAAGTTTGCGTAGTTGCTTGCAGTAGTGAAACAGAAGTCACTAACCACATGCAAGTATGCTACTGGGAGGTAGGGGAGAGTTTATACCCTTCTTAAACCTCTTAATGTACCTATTATAATTCCCTCTCTCCCCTCATTCTTGCTCTCTGACCATAGCCTGCCTTGTGTTTTTCATGAAACCAAGACACTATATAAATTATCTATTCCATTTATATGTATCAATCTCTATATATATAAATGCATACAGGATATAAATATATAGTTCACCAGTGACTTATAATAATACCAATAGAAGGAATTTTAATGGAGTAGAGGCACAGCCACCCTGCATTATAATCACAGTCCTACCTAGACTAGGATCCAGCCTCTCATGGTGGCAAACAACATATTTTAAGGTACTGGAATCCAGTAATGAGAGACTTCAGCTAATTTGGCCTGAACTCGAAGCTGTACAAGATTTTGTCGCCCTTCTGGGACTGTTGTGATAACCGAGTTTTGATCCCAACTTCTGTGGTTGGCAAACAGGCTCCAAAATATAACCCCTGTGCTGTGAAAAATATTTCTTATTGCCCCTTTTCAATTTCTTGCATTTAAATATCACAGATCATACCCATTTTTCCCCTGTCAATCAAAATGTACAGACAGTTTCTGACAATTTCCTTAGATGTATTTTAGCTATGTATGTAGATATGGTTTAATCTTGAATCTCTAATATGCAGTCTCATGTTTTTCATAGCAAAATAATCCATGGAGCAGGAACCCTTGGGAGCACAAAATGAGCATTACTCTAAATGCATCTGAACACACCATCCTTAAGAGTGAATCTCATTCTTTGCAACACAGACATGCATTTTAAATTGGTTACTCTGTAGTGGATTAGATCCAATAGTAAGAGCATTTCGTTACTTGGTGGCCTCTAGCCAGGTGGGTAGAAAATCTTCCTGAGAGATGAAATGGAAATGCTGGGTTTCCTCAGCCTGCGCGAGAGGGACTGAACCCAGGTCTTCTCCTTCCTCAACATATGCCTTACTGGAATGCAGCTACTGAATGTGGGAGGTACCAGGCACTTTTAAACATGTGTGATGTAGAGTCATTTCTTGATGCAAAGCTCAGCTCCTCACTGTCAATACAACAGATGTGAAAAAACTACATGGAAGGACATCACCAATTTGTTTTTATGTTATGTTTTTGCATGGCCTTTAATACTTTCAGTCTCTCACAGGAGTGCTCGGTAAATGCCTATCAGATCAGGCCTTACGCCAAATTTAGATGTAGTTCTGGGCATAACCAAGCCAGGAGTTTTAGATGTCTGAAGACCACTCGTGTCAGATGAAAAGCATCTATCTGCGAAGCATTGGTGCCCCCAGGAATGAACAGGGATCAGGAGATGCCCAGATCCTTTTTTCATAGTTTCTTAATTTCAGTTTGTCATGGGCTCATCACTTCAGCACCTTCCATCACCTACCACAACCTCCAGTGTCATGTTACAGCACCTAAATCTCTACTGCTTTACAAGCTGCTGTCAGGAATTTAGTACCTTAAGGCTGACTTCAACACCTTTCTTTTATGTTTTATGTTTTTTCCAGTTTTATAGCCATTACACAACTGCAGTAAATGGCAACAAATCAAATGAATGACTTAAAACACTGCAGAAAAAAATCCCTTGTCTGCCTGTGCTGCACTCTCAAAAAGAGTTAAGTGCTTATTAGAGTAATAAGTAATATTTTAACCTGCATAACAGCAAGTTTTCTTCTTTTTCTTGTTGACTGTTTAATATATACAAAATAAATTACTCTCCTGTAAGCTCTTTTTGATGAGGCAATGTTAACAAACACACCTGATTTTAGACTCCAGCCATTCCAGGTGTGCTCACACTTGTCTCAGTGCTGTCAACAGACCCTTGGGGAGTCTCCTTTCCTGCTCCATGAAAATAATTAAACCCCCAGTTCTGGCAGCTCAGTGTGTGTCATTATTTGGTAATGCAAAGCCTGGTTACTTCAGTTTTGGTGTCAATAGGATTCAAATCAGGCTTTAAGTTGAGAGATACCCACAGTCTTCTGATCAAAAGAGTTAAGCAGGCACATTTTGATTTTCCCTTGGGTTTATCCCTCAGGTCAGCCAGCTACCCAACGAGTGCCTTCTGTAGCTTATATTGTTCAAGCTTCTGGATATTGCATATATCCACCAGCAATATGACCAAGAACTCCTAATGTAATCCCCAAAGAGTATCTGAGAGCAATCAGATGATTGAAATTTGCTATTATTGCAAACATAAGCCATCTTCAGACAATTGCAATCTAGGTAATTTCTAGAAAGTTGAGTTTGTTACAGTGCTAGTGTAGTCTTCATTCCTCCCCCAAAAAAATTTTCAGTGTTTTGCATATGTATTCTCACACACACAACCACACACGTACAGCCATACAAATTCATTTAGAAAAGATTATATAATGTAAAAAAGATTTATATTCTGTCATCAACTCTGATTTTCCCACCAGTAGCACAAATTAATCAAATTAATCCTGAATAGAAAACACTAGGCCCAAGATAATTATTGCAGGCAAGAAAACAAAAACATAGAGCTGGTGTGAAGCATAGATACTGACTGGAAAATTTTTCACCTAAGCCTGTTGTAGAGCAGAGAAAATTTTTTTTTGTTTAGAAAAAGTCTGCTTTCATTCTTCCCTCTAGACCCCAAGACTTCATTTCATATTTGTTCACAAGTAATTGGTTTTCACATTTACAAGATGAACACAATGACCAGCATTGATATCGTGTGAGCCTGTTGGGCTGTTTCTAGCCTAAGTGTGTGCCTGTAAAATATAGCTGGGGCCCAAGGGAAGGGATAATTGTGCTGCTTTTTATAACTTTAGCCAGGTGACTAACTGCGTTAGAAAAGTGGGAGCTTCTGTCTGAGGAAAAATCTTACTGTTTCACTTCTGAGAACCAAAATGTGTGAGTGTTGGAAGGTACCTGAAATGACAAGGCTGGGTAGCCAGAGGCATCCTTCTTCATTCTCTTTTATACCTGTAAGCCTTTTTCTGATACTGAGAAGAGCTTGATTCCTCCTCTTCTCTAGGCAAAAATCAAAGCATTCCACTTCATTTTAATGGATAGTTTATCTATCTCAAGTTTTCTTGCCAGGACTTTCAAAATGTTTACTATTTGAGAGGGTGAAGTGTACAAGGGAGTGAAACAAGGTAGGAAGACAAGAGGTGGGGGTGTAAAAAAACCAATTTATAGTGACATTTAAAAAGAAGAACTTACAGTGTAAGTGCTCCTTTTATCTGCACCGTTCTCCCTTCACTCAATCATATTTTCAAAGTCCAGCATTTTAGCTGAGCAATTCATATGACCTTTAACTGGATCAGTCTCCCAAGCCTCCCAAGCCACTTTGAAGATTTAGACATTGCTATTTGTTTTAACTGTGAAAATATTGATATCTTTAGTCTTTTTTTAAAAAACGTTGATAATTCAGAACAAGCATTTGGCTATCAGATTTGACTTTGTGCTCCCCTTAAGGCTAGGTGTCCTTTTATACGAAGGTCGATAACATATATTCTCCCAACTGTGTCTATTAGTTTCATTCATTTGTTCAAAAAACCCAAACAACTAGCCTAAAAACATTGTTGAAGACATGCCACATCTTTTTCATGCTCTTTTATTATCTGTTCGTTCATCTGATCAAAAATTGACTATTAGTGTAAAACTTCTCCTTGTTTTATGGAGGACTCCTCTAGATGTCACTGGCTAAATCAATCCTCCAGGAAGGCAGATGTGCACTCTGAGATCCTTGCTCTGTCTGCCCAGGAGTAATGAAAACCACAGTCCACCCCCTGTGCCCAGAGGCTGCAGCAGTGGTGCACTGAAAGCAGCTGCCCTCTGGCTTTGCTGTGCTATGCTGGTACAAAGGAGAGAAGTCTTGGCCCAGAATCTGGTTTATAGCACATCAACACAAACAGCTGCAAAACTATAACCTCAGCTAGTACCCTTAGAAATACATTTTGCTGACTGTACAGAATTGATCAATAAACTGTCACCTCCAACCACTGTCTATGTTGCAGTATATTGTGTAACATGACTTCGAGTGTTTCCATCAAAGCTAGGTTTTTAACATAATAAGTTTGTATTTCAGGTGAGTCCTTCCACATCTCTTTACATCTGATAGATGATATGTGGTCACTTGAAAAACATCAGCTTTAAGGCATATTCTGTTTCTTTGCTGTATTTGAGGGACTATGCAGGGGACTGGTTTGTCGCAATCACTCCCTGTTGTCAAGAAAAACAGTGTCTTAAACTAAGCACAGGTGTAAAAACCAGTAGATATTGTGAAATAATTAATTTGAGTCTCCTTTATGCATTCAGGTTAGTGCCTGAGCTATAATAAAGTTAATCATGAAACAGAACTCTATTTAAGTTTATTTGGCCATATTGAAGAATTTAGAAATCCACATATTTCTACCTCAGATATAATAGATATTATAGGATAAAATTGCTATCTATTGACTGCTCCTATAATTATGTCTCTCTATTGATTTTGTTACTATCCAGATTATTAACGTTGTGTTGAAACCTATAAAAAGATTCATCTGACTGGTGGTGACAGTGTTTCATTCATTGCCTCCTGATGACCAGGCTGTGTATAAACACATCTACCTGCCTAGGTGCAGAATAGTATAAGTTCATGCTGTCTCTGCTCTAAGTCAACAAGAGGTAAATCAATACCAAAGCTGTTTTGACACCTCATGAAATTTTCCTGGAGTTAATATATCCTGCCTCTTTGAATAGACATATCCTGACAAGTGCAGACATAGCCTATATGTATGTGTTCTAATCTTGGCAGTAACACTGAACACCCATATACTGATGAACTCCAGACACTTGTTCCCTTATACAGGGAATTTATTGCAAATGTTGTGCTTCTTTAAGCACATGAGCATGCTTTGAACAAGTTTTTCTTAACAGTTACCACTTCATTGATAACCTTCTTTAAAAGAAGGAAGAAAAACAAAACCAAAGATTAAATACATATGAAACCAAATAAAAATATCAAAATTTTCCTGTCTGCATTGCCTCTGGCTGGACTTAAAATTCCATTACTGACATTATCTGTTAATCAGTTAATCTTAGATCTCCTGAGGGAGGCTGAAACTCCAACTTCTTTTCTAGATACATTAAAGGAAAACTAAATTAGGCAGTATAAAGGATACTCCAATAATCACATTAACTAAAGAGAAACAGATAATTAAAAAAAAATATAAAAGATGTCTGAAAGATTAATACTGGAATTGAGATTAGAAATATCTATGATAAATAAGAACTATTTAGCCAATAGCTGAAAGGAAATGGAACATGATGTTCTATTTACGAGTCAGGACTTTAGAGCGCAATTCTCCTACAGTTCTTGCAGGACAATAAGATATATATTCCCAAGGAATGCCACATCAAACTTGGCTCCTTGGCTCACTGTGGAGGAGTGGGATGTTTCAGGGGCACTTGTCCAACAATTAACAGAGTTTGAACAGAGAATACATCTTTGGATGTCTCCTTGTTGCAGAAACTGTCAGTCAAAGAGATTTCTCCATTTGTAACCTACTAGATGAAGGTCTCCATCAGGCATCCAGTCTGCTCACCACTGACAGCAAACCAAGGGTGACAGTCATTGTTTTCTTACTAGAATCACATATGTGGTTGAAAGCAATGTGGACACAGTCATGTGGCAGGGAATGCAGAAACAAGAGACAGATTCCTTTTCTATAAAAAGTTGAGAGACTTTGGCAAATGTTTATGAAAAGTGAAATGAAATGAGCTAAAGATGAGTCATTAATATCAGCTGTCATACAGGCATGCTGGAGACCATAGGTAGAGATGGTAAAAGAACACCATCTTATACATTTGGGGCTTGTCTTTCCTTCCCAAGGACTGCAGTTCTGCTGGTGGCTGGCTCAGCTCAGCATTTCTTTGGGAAGCAGGAGTAGATTTATCAATCACTGTGCCAGTGCTTGCTTTTCCTTTATGTAAGCTTCCCTCAACATTCAATCTGTCTTCGGGCAGCTGCCAAGGAGGGTTTCTTGTTCTGCAAACTGTTCAGCGAAAAGAACCTCCCCTGATACCAAGAGACAGTCTTCCAAGTTCTCTGTACATGTCAAAAATTCAAAGCAAAGTGACAATGAAAAGAATTTTTACTGAAATGGAAAAATATTAAAGCTATAAATATTACTTTTAAAATGCATGTTTCCTAAACATAAACCAGAATTTGCACATTTGTATAGCAATTCTTTTTGGCATTTTTCTTCTGTCTTGGCTAGTTTTAGAAAATAAAATTGTTTCAGCAATTATTGATATCTTATTTTGTCACTTTTGCATATTGCTTTTGAACAATTCAGGTTTTTCATAATTATCCCACTAATTATATATCTTTTTGTCCCTCCCAAAGTCAAAAGCAAGGGAAAACTAAAATGGAAAACTACCTCTATTATAAGAACTTCAAAAATTGAATATCTCAATGTGTTTCTTAACTTACCCATGTAAGTTAAACATGAGTTAAAATTGGAGGACAAGTGAATATGGAGCCAAACTCAGTGTAGGTTGATGGCAGAATTATCTCCAAGCTTTGCTGCTGATAAAAGAAAGATAAACACAGGATTTAGATCAGTATAAAACCAGAAATAAAGCAGGCAGCTCCTAGCACTGATAAGAAATAAAACACCAGTGCCAACAAGCAGTAACAAGGCAACAGGCACCACCAAGACAGCAAGAGATAGGTTGGCAGGCAGAAGTAAGAAAGAAATTATACAGACCTGACTACAGTGACAGGACAAGAGTTTGAAGGCTTCCAGCTTTGTGCAAATGGGCAAAGAGCTGCTTGCTCTCTCCTGGGGGAGTACCTCACCCACAAGGGGCTCTAGGGCCACACAGGCACCCTCAGCCAGCTCCCTTTGCTTGGGTCTGCCTTCACTGTGCTGCTCAGCTGTGACTCAGGGGCGTCCAGGGGTGTGCCCTATGGGAACCCCAACAGCAGCATGCACGGGGCACCTAGTGTGGTGTACAACAAATTACACAGGAAGGTATTCAGGTGGTATGAGGGCATCAGGCAGTCTGATCAGGTCTGCCCTTGTCAGACCAGGTTCCCTGCTTTCTAAACGTTCATGGAAGCAAGACAGCAAAGGAAGCTTCCACCAGGATAGCGCAGGTGACATGTCATGGGAGATTCACTTACAAGAGTGGCAAATGACTTTTTGGGAATGATAGATGAGTACAGTCGCTGCAGCTGACAAGTTTGCAAAGAGGATGATCACCCATTCCAACAAAATGCCTATGACATTGCTCAGAGTTGCAAGAATGACACTGTAAAAGATACTCCTCTTGCTGTTGTAGCAGGCCTGTTTGCTAATGACAAGTATCACTTGCCAACCCAATTTTCCAGACCAGCTCTCACTCTTCTACCTAACAAGTGACCTCCAGCTGCCCTTTGAAAAGCAAGTGCTCCCAGGTGTTGCATAGGAACACAGCTATTTAAAAATTAGTCTAGACCTCAATGGAACTCAAGAAGCTCTGTAAATAGAGTTTAACGTGCTCTATTTAAGGTGGGAAGCTTTTGACATGCTGTATCTGACTCTGTCCTGGTAAATCATGAACTAAAATGAAAACTCTGACTTTGTTTTCCAGATTTTATTTTTCTTTATTTCAGACTGTTCTAGGAGACAGAAAAAATAATGCCACAGCAAATGAGAAGGATGTTAATAAAGCAGGCTCTACCTCAGTTATCAATTCCTTACCAATAGGATATGCTGGAGAATAGATACATATCATTGTTACATGGATTGCTAGTGACACCAGAGCTTTGTAACAGCAGTAACCTTCAAACTTTTTGTGCTAGAAAAAGCAGGAGATGAAGGAGTGATTTGCCTGTCATATAATGTGTGTTAAACTGGTAGAAAACTAGGTTTGCTTCTCTTGTCTCATTAAACCCAATTTACAATAGAAGCAAGAAGGTAGAAGATCATACAGCTTGTGCCTGTAAGCATCTCAGTGTTAGATACTGAAAAACTCTAATTTGTAGTACATTTATCACATGCAGGTTGAACCCCTTTCCTTCAGAGTTTTCTGGAATACCAGGCTATATAGGAAAAGAGTGAGGAAAGCACTTGTTTCTTCCATTGTGTTGTACAAAGGTATTCACAAAGGAAAAAAATAATGCTTGTCATCATGTATCATAGAACGAAGTTCAGCATTTATAATGTAAAATGCAGCAATTTCAAGTATTTATTGTCTTTCAGAAATATCTGTTTGATGAATAATCATTTTCACCACCCTTTCCCCCCCCCACCAAGTAACAAGTAGGTAGTGTACCTAAAGAAAAAATGTATCCTAATTTTGTACTGCTCCCAATCTTCCCTAAAGGGGTTATATATGGATCAATGCATTTTCAAGCAAAGAATTATTAATAAATGACCTTTACTAACAATTCATAACAATCCACAGGTGAGTCTGTCTCTAAGATGGCAGTGCAGGCAGCCCAGAGTGCAGAAATCCCACACACTTCATCAGCTAATGTTCACATGCATTGTCATGTATTTGCCAGGCTTTTAGAGTAGGAATGTTCATACAACTTGTTTAAAACGTTTCTGTTCTGTTTGGAGATGGTCAAAAGCCTGAAGATGTTTGGTTTCAGCATAATACCTAGTGTAAGTTCCAGGCTGTAATGTCATGAAGCCTGTAAAACATTTCTGGCCCTGATTCCTATCATCAACAGGGGCAGACTGAAGTACCTGATTAATTTTGTAACCTGTCCTAACTATTCCTTTGGTAGTGCACCATGTTCCTCTAGCACTGGGATATATATTGTTGGAAGACCAATGCATTACCCAAGGAAGAGCTTGTGGAGTAGGCCTTTCAGCAGCAGGCTGTGCTAACCTTGTCCATCCCTAGTGCCATGCAAAGGTCATAGGTTAGCCACACTTTGAGTTTTGCAGCACTATAAGTGCCCCACACCCTCCATTAAGAGTAATGGGGATTATGTGCAAAGACAGCAAAATACTAACATTTCAGAAATTATGAGCCTACTTATGAAATTGAGTTCTTTCTAGGAGGTTCCTGAAATATGCTGTGAGGGGCATTACATGACTGAGCTTAAATAATAATGCATATTTTAAGTATATATGATTTCCTTGTTTCTAAACATCATGCATAAAACTGGCAATTTTGTTCATTATGGATATGAAGCCACAGTATTTTTTCTTGCTCTTCTGACTCTCTAATAGACTGTTTTTCTTTTTATCTTTTTTTTTTTTCTCCCCGCCTTTCCCCTGTGCCACTGGGACTATATATTGATTGAAATCCATAACCTGGCAGGGTGTGAGAGTGTGTGAGCTGTGGCATTCCCAGGCCTTATCCACCATGTGTCCTGGCTCCCCAGGAGAGGCGAGGGAAGCCTTGTGCCCCTGTGAGTGGGATGCAGCACGCCGACTCCCCAGCTGTCACTGTACACTCTGATTGTCACAACAGCTTACAACAGATTAGGGAAAGTGCTTTTGACTGGCATATTGAGAAAAGTGGTTGATATCAGCATAGCCAACTAGGTAGACCTAAACCTGCTCTCTCCCCAGTGGCATCCTTTGTTTGATTAACGAATGGTGTTAAGCCTAGTGCATCCTTTACAATCCAATTTCATCTTTTGCTGAGAGATAATGAACAGTAAGCAAGAAACTGATACAAACCAGTTGATAAGGAGCAGAGCTTGTCTATCTCCTTAGCTTCATCTGCACAAGTCCTAGAAATGTGTCTGTGGGCAACCACCAGACCAAGATTTATTTGTTTGCTCAGCTTGATTAATAATTTTGCATTTTGACTTGGTTTAGTGTTTTCTTTACATTTGTCCAGATATTTGAACCAGATAACTAGCAAATGACAGCTTAAAAGGCATTAGGTACACAAATATACAAACACCCTGCCATATCTGCCTTGGGTTTTCATGTGAATGACACATGTCAACCTGATCAAGGCAGAGGAATGCAATGATTTGCTCTCTGTGTAATTGTGCACAGCCAGGTTTGTGTGAAAGGTTGTTCAAGTTGAAATAGTTTCAGCCAATAGTACTGTGGAAAAATGTGTGAAGTGCTAAGCAGACAGGTGGATCCAGTCAGCCTTTTGTGTACTTTTACGAAATCTCTGGGAAGGGTCAGGGGATCACATTTCCCCCTTCAGCAGTAAAAGCCACAGAACTCCTATTTGTGGCTTTGGGACACCAGTTCTTATATCTCACAGAGGGAAGGGTAGGGTTCTGTCTTGAAGTCACTTCTTGTGGATGCGGTTCAGGTGGGGAGTAGTAGGTAGGATTTAGAAAAGCAAAAAAAAAAGTCCTCAGTACTTCAGGCTAAGTGGTGTAATTTTGAGTGCCTGTGCCCAAAGGCTTGTCTGCTTTTTCCAGAAACTATCTCTCCCTGGAAAACTTGTGTCCCTTAAAACTATATATCTACAGTGTTATTCTTCCTGCTGTGTAGATGACAGGGTTTACCCATATAAAAGAGGTATTCAGTGAAATGGAACACAGCTTTTGAAACCATTGCCTAGAGTTGGACATGATCAAGGAGTAGATGGGTGTAAACATCATACAGTATCCCTCTTGTGCCATTTTTAAGCATGTATTTTAAACCGAGCTGGTAAAGAAAACTAGAGTCCTTGCTAAACCTGGTGGATGGGCACCCTGACTCTGCTCTGTGCACACTCACACATCTGAATCAGCCTTCACTTCTGTTGTTTCCACTCACAGAAAAAGTGCTAGTCTTGGTGTCAGCAGAGTTTGTGTCCAATAATTGTAGTCTCTGGGGACATAAAAATCAATTTTTGTCTCCAAGTCCAGCAATATTCTGTATCAGCAGAACTGTGTAACTACACTCTGATTATAGTAGTTATAGTATAAGTTAGTTAACTGCTACCAAAATGAGGGGGCAGAGAGGAAGGCAAGCATTTCATCTTTTAGGCCACACTGCACTTTGTTTCTGTCAGTGTTCTTCCCTACTGGGAAGAAAAAAAAATAAAATGTTATTGTGCCTGGGCAGGATGAAGAGGAGAGCTGCAAAGCTATGTAGCACAACAGGGTCCAGATCCACAGCTTTGTAAAGCATCCTGGTGTTTATCCAGAAGCTTGTCTCTATCTATCTATCTATCTATCTATCTATCTATCTATCTATCTATCTATCTATCTATTTTATTTAAGTGAAAATAATTCATGCTAGAATAAAACAAAATGAAGGTTGCCAATAATTGACATTTTCTTGAGGGAAATTTGTTGATGTTTCAAGCTGTACCTGTTGAGTCCTGCCTAAAGACTATGTGGCTCTCTAGAAATTCCTGCACATCTTTCCTCTAAGCTGTGAAGAGAACATCTTTCTGTTTGTCACCAACATGCCCATATAGCACAGTCACCTTTACAGTAATGCAGTCCCAAGCAAACTGCAAGCAGGATTTTATCCCAGAGCATGGCAAAGGCATTTAAATGGGGAGCACAAGTAGGTTGAATTGAAGACAGCAGCAACGAGAACACCTTGAAGTCTAGGTCTCCTGGAAGAAGACTAAAAATATTATTCACATCTTTCATATTAGATTACGTGACTAGTCTGCAGCCCTGCAGTTTCCCACACTGACAGACCTCCAGAGGCATACAGAATGCTGCCCCAGATCACTGGCAGCCAGAATGATAGCTGGTAGCAGCCCAACAGCTGGATGTTGTGTGCTGATTCTATTCCACTGGACATCTCATATCTGTCTCTGCAAACAAGTATTCATGGCTTCATGCAAGTGGGGTGTTTCTCATTTGCTGCACACAACCCTATGAAAGGTTTGGCAAGGTGGGATAGCAACATAAATGTGTGAAGTGTGATGAGCATTTTGTAAAGTCAGAACTGAGTGTTTAATAAAATAATCTTATTGATAATTAGAAATAAACCCAAAGTTTTTAAGTTCACTTTAAACTCAGGAGACTGTAATTTATTATGTGGAAGTCCTGAAGAACTCCATCTTTTACACTGATGCTCCTATTCTGCACATTTTGTGCTTTAGTTGCAAGACAGGGTATTCAAAGAACATTGGAGGTAACTGTTATTTGAATAGAGATATTATTCTCCAACTCAGCTGTGAAATTAATTTCTAGAAACAAAATAATGACAAAATATTCTCTTTATATTTGCACTATACACAGAACATACACTAAATTGTCCATTTACATGTTTGATGAAATATATTTTTCTTTAGAAGCTGTTTTCACATCTTGAGGGAAGTGACAGGAACGCACAAGGGCAGCCTTCACTATGACTGCTATATACCCATAATATATTCCAAATATATTCCAATCTTCTTTGCTATAGCCTACCTAAAAATTATATGAAATTCAGGACTGGTGATGAACCCTCACTAGTCCAGGATAAACTGTCAAAGCATTGCTGAGGGATTTGACCAAGCAGCTCCAATTAATATCATACTAAATCCCTATGCACAGCTTTAAAAATTGAGCCCTGAAGGACTAACCTATTTGCCTACATTCTTTATTATTGTTGTTGTTATATGAACAGGATTTGTAGAAACAGATAACATCAGTTCATCACTGCCACCACCTGGTAAAAATCACAAACCCTATATTCATGAGTACAGGTATCTCAGAAAGGTAGCAAAGGAGTTAAAAAAAAAAAAAAGAAGAAACAAATCTTGGTGGTAATCATCCTAAGCCAGGGCTTTAATGTGAATGGAAATGTGAGGACCCACACAATAGCTTCCAGGCTGCAAGGAGTGGAAAGATAAGACCAAACCTCCAGAGATGTAGGTGGCTTGGGTGACTTTTTTTTGAAAGTGATTGATTGATCTAGTTGTGGGTGTTTTACAATGAGTAGACTGATAGTGGCTAGTTGGGGTAAACCTGTCTACACAATAATAGACAATAATAAGAATATAGTATTATCCTTCAGATCATGGTTGGTCCACCAAACTGTTCAATATAGTCTCACTGTGATTGATTTTCTTTCCTCTGCATGTGGGCAACCATTTGCCTTCCTGAGCAAGATGCTTGGGTCTAAACTGATAGCTGATGAGTTGTCCCTTATTTCCACTACCATCATCTTTCCTCTCTTCTTCATACCCAGATAAATGGCTCCGGGCTGTTTATCTCCTGGAACATTTTGTACTACTCCTAAATCTTTAATCCTGCTTTACAATGTAACCTCTTTAATCATGTACTGATTCAGTCCTTGCCCCAGCTGGATACCTGCCTGTTAATCAACCAGTGCCAGGAAGTCCTGAGCGCTGGTGGGATTGCAAGGTACCCACCACAGTGCAAGAGCTGGCAGGTGGCAAAGGCACAGGAATGTATCCCAACACTTCAGCATTTACTACTTCCATAAATGTTGCCATGTTCTTCATGTGTGTGGTGATTTCATGTAATTATAAGCAGGAAATTCCTGGGGCAAATGGGAAGAATATGTATCAGTCCTGACCGGGAACTGCATATTAGCTTTTGGGCTGAGTTCCTGAAGGAGGATTCTTTGCTGCAGGCCATTTTTGCCATTCAAGGACTAACACATTTCATGCAATTTTAATAATTTTCATAAAAACTATACCACATTTTTAGGGCACTGGTTTCTTCTCTGGTGTGAAACTGCAATACAAGATTTCCTGCAAGCCACTGGTCAGAATGGAAAGTCAATATAAATGTAATAAATTAGGAAGAATAATCTGGACAGTGGAAAGGTGGCTAAAGCAATTGTTTAGTAGATGGTTTTATTCCACCCCTACCCCCCACCCCTTCCCTTAGCTTGGCACCTTTTATATAACTTACATTATCACAGCTGTCTTTGTGCCAGGAGGAGTGAAGTGCTCTCCTTTTCCAAGCTTCTGCTACTTTAGATAAGCCAGCAATAATTATTTCTGAGTGAAACAAAATTAACCCTCACAATGGAGTCTGAGTCCATAGCTGTGTTTCAATTTGGAAGTCATTTGTCTTGGGATACAAAGGCCTTGATTCCCCATAGCACCAAACCAGGTTCTTACAGACTCCGAGTTATACTGGAAAACCAAAAGTCTTAAATGTGCTATTATAAATCTGTCATCATTGTTTTACTGTAACTCCATATTGCTATAACTCGACAGTGAGGATTATGCATTGGGAATAAAGCATGGATGAAGTCTATCCCCCTATTAATTTGCAAACTAGAGATACAGTTGTCTGCTACCATTACAGTCAGAGGGGCTACCTCTGTAAGTCAGGATTTTACTGTGTGCCTGCTTTGATATGGGCAGACCAAAGCTTAAATAAGACAGCAGAGAATCAGACAAAGAAAATGAAGAAAGATGTAACAGGTAAAAAAGAAAGGGGTAAAAGGGTAAAGGAAAGGGATGAGATGAAAAGTGTAAGAGGCAAAGAGGAGGGTACCAAATGACCATCTGAAATCCCTTTACCCTGTTTCCCATGATTTTGTAACAGATAATAGAGGGTCTTGTTTTAGCAAACTCCATTTCATACTACACATTTCCCTTGCCTTTATATTGAGGCAGTTAATGCTACTATATTGATGAAAAAAGTGCAGCACAGCAGAAATAAGGAATACAAAGTATGTTCTCTAGCTTTAGGTCAACACAGGGGAATGGATTTTTGCCTAAGTAAGACAGAAGTTGTCATTCAAAAGTAACGTTAATTGAATCCCTATCAAAATATAAAAAAACCAGACAAAATAACAGAAAAGGAAAATGACAGACAACTCTAAAGAAGATGAAATAAACATAGTTTCTCTGCTTTAAAGTGTTGTGTGACAGTTACATAGATCAGCAGATAGTATGATATATCTGTCTTAATCTGAGGAAGAGTGGTGTCTGTGGAGGACGTGTCATAGTATATCTATCTTCATATTTCATAATCTGTTAGCAAGTGCAGCTCTTCTGGCTGATAAGAAACAACATTTCTGCTGACCCCTCCCACTGAGGAATTCAGTAAAGCCACAGTGACAAGCAAAAGCATACCCTCATGTATTACCACAAAGAGGTTTAGACAGCCAATAATCCTGAACCAGGCATGCCCACCTGTAGCAAGATGGACATCTGTCGACGGTGTGTTTGAAAACATAGCATAGACATACCTACCTAATTCTTCATACTCATGAATAGGTCACATTATACTGCTCCTGTGAAATCTAGCATTCTCCCCTTTCCAGTTATCCACGGGTGTGCAATTAGAAGTGAAGTAGGCAGGCAGATGTTGAGCAAGCACTGAGACGTCACCATTCATCATCAGCTAGCAGATACTGAACTTGGCTGACTACCCCAGCTTAGTCAGATAGTTTGGCACACTGTCTCTCAGCACTAGGTTTTTCACTCAGGATCTTAAATTGTACTAAAAGTTCACTCTGTAAATCAAGTAAAGCGGGGGGGATGGGATTGGCTTCACTTTTTGCCATCAAGCAAAGTTATAAGAATTTCAGACCTTTTACAAGCAGTGTTGCTGCTCTGTTTAAGTGTCACCTTTCATCTCAAGATAGCATCACTGCCTATTCAAAGGAGAAAAGGGCATTTAGCCAGCTATTAAATTGAATTCCTTTCCTCAATCCTGCATGTGCTTAGTCTTGCATACGAAGCACAAAAGGCAAAACCAAAGGTCTAATAGATGGGACCATAAGGGGCTTCACATGCCATTTCAGAGTAAAACAGATCAAACAAAGACTTTCGGGAGCTCAGAAACATGTCATCATATGTGGTATTTCTCTTGTCAGCAGCAAAGCTGGCTCTAATGCACAGCACACTTAGCAAATCAAGAATGCTTCAGGCCAAATTTGGGTAAAAGCTAAAGCTTTGCCTCCCACAGGTTTTATCTGTAGCTGCTGAAGCAAACATTTCTGCCTCCCCTCCCTCACTGAATGGGAGATTGTGTTTCAGAGCATTGTTTTCTGTAGACACTTATTAACCCTGTTGAATTTAGAGCAGGGGATTGTACTCAATATCTATTGATTAGCAGAGCTGCAGTAATCCTTAGGCTTTGGTCAATTCAGTCTGTTGACTAGGACTTGGTATACAGCAGTGCCCTTTTCAGCAGTCATTGATATGCATGCAAGGATGTGGGAGAGGCAGGAGAGAAGGTTAGCGTGAAGTCAAGTGTTTAAACATTACAGGAAATTCCTGGTGAGGTGATGGCAGCTTTTTTCATTGCCTGACAGAGTCCAGAGTTTAAATCATACAAGCATACATCAAATCAAAACACTTCTTGAGACACTGGAAAACAGAATCCATTATTCACTGACTGCAAACAATAATAAGCTTTGTCTAGGTCGAAAAAGAATCAACAAATTCTTCCAAGCTGATCTCCTCCAATTAACAGTAATATGAGAGAGTTTTATGGATCATTTGTTTTCTCTCTTTGCCCATCCTTTCTGCTCGGAACTGTATGTGCTTTGACATAGTACTTATTTCCAATAGGGAACTACCTTCTCCAAAGCACTTCCCTTGCACTGCAGTCAAGCTACAAAGACACCTATTTATTCAGAATAGAGCTTGATTTTTATTTTTGTTTTACATCTGCTCATTTTGTTCTTCTGCTAGCTTTCATTCAGCTTTGACTTCAGCCTCTGATTTACAAGCAG
>NW_008663325.1:99255-102137 GCF_000695815.1 Acanthisitta chloris
CCCTTTTTCCAGCTGCCCATCACATTTTCCCTCTAACTCAATATGCCTGCATAGCAGATACCAAATTAAAACTTCCAGAAAATAAATGAGATACTACAATGCCTTTTTTAAAAATTTAATATTCCAATCTGAAAATAATTGTAGAAATGCTGATTCAGGAGATGTCTTTTTGGTATGTAAGCACAGACCTTCAGGAGAGGTATAGGGCAGACAGCTGAGGACAGGATTAACTTCAGCTAATTCCAGGTAAGTTTTGACCCTTCATGCATCAGAGCCTTTTGAAAATCAAAGTAAGATATCAGAGTGTGTAAAAATCCAGATTTTGGTTCTTGAATTTGTAAGGAAAATGATTTAAGGAACTTGCTCCTAGAATAGCCATAAACACTGGAGAGATATATGCTTGTATACTATTACTATGCAATTATGCCTGTGTGTTTCCTCATGAGTTTCACAGGATGAATCCAGTAGATGGCTGTGGTTAAATGCCAGAGAAAATTAATAAGGTCCTTGATTATGCAATTGATTCCCTGGTGATAGGATGTGACTGGAACAACCTATCTGCTGGGTCTTCATAATTCTTTTTCATATTGAATTAGAGTACTGCTATAATTCTGAAACAAAAGTCATTTGAACTTCATCCTTTTGTCATCCACCCCTCTCTATATGCCTCATTCTCTCTCTGAAGAGAGCCTTACTACAAGCACCACCTGGAAAGGAAACAATCTAGGGAAAAAGGGCATCTGAACATCATCTAACTATGGAATTTCTTCCCATGGACTACCTAGTAACCAGGTCATCCTCCTGCCCAGTTACTAGTCCAATGTACAATTTACTGACTTTTTCTCCAGCTAGACTTAGGGCCAATGACCACAGTCCTCTGGACCTAACTACTCAGTCAGTTTTCAGTCCACCTCACTGTCCATCTACCTAACCCATACTTCACCAGTTTCCTGTTTCAGAATATGCCAATTTAGCTATTCAAGATGAAGTGCAAAAAGCTAAGTGAGAAGGATTATTCCACACTTCATACCTGCAGGATTTCTCTGCTATTTATCATTGGCTGCTTCAAGGACCCGTAGGTCTGACTCAGAATATAGTTCCTGCACACAAAGCAACTGAAAGTTAAAAGCAATGTTTATTTTAATACTGACAAATCTAGCAATATACTAGGCACAGCTCATTGATGCATCTCTTATCACCATAGGAAAAGTTTGCATCTGAAGACTAGAAGGATGAAAATCTAGTCCTCTACTGCGCCAAAAAGTCTAAAATAAAAATTTCAGAAAGTTTTTATTATCTTCATCTCCATCCATTGACACATCCAGAGTTTGCAAGCAGTGATTTCATTGATTCCTCACTCAAACATGTGAAGTAGAGCTCTTTTTACTTTTTCCTCCAAAATGAATCAATTCCCATGCATGCTCTCAGTTTATACACCCCTAAGACTGCACCTGTTTCATGCTACATAGTAAGTACCACTGTGCGCAAAACAGTCACACAGCATGTGCCCTTTAGAACAACTATAATGGAAAAATCTTGCAGAAGTGAATTCTTTTCATTCAAGTCGGGGGAAATAATTTGTTTCATGGTAATACACTTTTAGGAGTTGCAAAGGTCTACACATGGACAAGTTTAAACTGCTCCCTACCAATGGAGGTAGAAGAAAGGCAGCTGCACAAAATAACACAAGGATCATTTTTATCCCCCCCAAAATACGCCACTCAAATTGTATGCAAAAAGTAAGCCAAACGCTGACTGCTGGGCTGACTCTGAAAAGCAGAGCTTTTCCTGCTGTCTTTTTTTCTCCAGATGTGAGGGTTTCTGGATTTGAATTTGCTTGTTTTCTGATTTCTTCCAGGTGTTTTGTTTAGTTTTTCTTTTCTTTGTACAGAATAGGAATAACAAGGAGTAGACATTTTTTTTATACTTGTGTAAATGTAGGGAAGGGCACGTGGAACAAAGCTGGTCCTTCCTACTAATTTATATCAAACAGCAGTTTGCCTTCTTGTGCTGCTTCCTTGCTAAGAGCAGTCCTGGGAAGGATAGATGGAGCTGGGACAGAAGGTGGGTGAGGAGCAGGCTTGTTCTTCCTGCTGCTACTGGAATCCCAGGCAAGGAATTACTGGTTCAGGAAGGTCCATTCCCTCCCTTTATCAATCTGACCCATAACCTCATATATTCCATCTCAGACCTCAGCCACAGTAACTGGCAGATGTTTCATCATCTGGTGGAAGTAAATAGTGTTTTAGAATCTTCTGCTTTCGAATGGAGTGTACAGCAAGGTTGTCCTCTCCTGGGCCAAAGGTAGAGTTGTAACAGGTATTTTATGATCCAGGAGGACTTTTCTGTTGACAATAAGTGTATTTCTAAGAGACAGCAAATTTATGTTCGTATTTAGGTACCTTAATTTTTAATTTCTATGTTTTTGCTTTTCTACACTTTGCGTGTCCTTAATTATTATGCAAAATTTGTGTTCATGAAAATAAGAATTGTGCATACAGTTACTAGGATTCATTAAGGGAACAGATGGCTTAGAGTATATATTAGCACTACTGGTATAAATCCAGCCAACTGAATATAGATTGAAAGCTATTTACATCCAATACATTTTTAATGATTCCTGTATCAGTTTGATAATGATATCAGTTAATGAGCTGACTGAATACAGATCTAGTTCCTACCTCATAAATGTTTTACCCTCTATGCACTTATTGGCAAAGGTAGCAGGTTGTCCTAAGAACCTTAACAGGATCTTGATTTTGTTGAGGTTCAAACACTGGGAAAATCATGATGAATCAGGAGGCTGAATAAAATACAATAAGGCAGTAGGTATGAGGATTTTTTTATTTTAGCAGAGCTTTTTATATTGTCTCACGGTATCC
>NW_008663325.1:102217-110238 GCF_000695815.1 Acanthisitta chloris
GGTGGTCAACTGGCTGAAAGGTTGGACTAAAAGTGTTGTTGCAATGGGGTTACATCAGGCTGGCAGCCAGTCACTAGTGGTGTTCCCCAGGGTTCAGTTTTAGGGCCAGTTCTCTATATTTTATCAATGACCTGGTCACAGGAGTTGTGTGCACACTATCTAAATTTGCTGACAGCACTAAATTAGGAGGAGCTGTTGATTCCCTCAAGCATAGAGAGGTTTTACAGAGAAATCTTGATAAAGAGAATGGAACTCTCACTGACTATGTGACATTTATCAACATTTAAGAATTAAGAATTCAGCATCCAGATTCCACACTCTGAAATAAAGAAGAAGGTGTGAAAAGGGTCTGTCAAGTCACTCAGGTGGGGTCACGTACAGGTGCACCGGATGAACAAAGCCTGACCTTGGTTTGTGGAAGTTTCTTTACCAAGACGCAGAACTGAAGGCAGGTCCCTGCTCCTGCATCCTCAAAAAATTAGTATTACAGGAGAATATCAGTTCACCTTTAAATATATTACATTTCTTAATACTTCAATTAATGGCCAAGTTTTTCCTCACTGACCTTTCTACAATGCTATTCAGAAACTGTTGGTAAGGCTTATTGGTAGTGAATAGCCACAAAAAAGAACTATATTTTTATTTCTCAGTACAGCTGTGGGAAAGAAAAATTTTAACAACATATGCTAAAAGCTTCTATTTATTTGCAAAGATGTTTTAGGAATGAGCTCAGCATTCCAGTGTGCTCATCATTACAAGGGAATATTGTTGCCTCATCACCAACACTTTGTTATATCACATTATATAATCACAAGTTGAAACTTATTCAGTTCAACACTTCCATAGTTTCTGAATCTTGGCATATCTATTTCCTCTCTAATAATTAATTGCTTGTCGCATTTAGTTTCATGAATATTTAGCTTTTTTGGATGTCTATTTTATTCTCTTTTATTTTCATTATAATTACACATCTTACTATTGCTACATTCATCTCTCAACATGCTCATGTACTGCACATTTTTCTCTGTTCTATCCACTCAATTTCACAAATCTTGTATCTCTGTATAAACTATGCATTTACATATATATAAAATATGAAATATTTGGATAAATAAACAGGATTTTTCCTCTCTTCCAAAAATATTTAATTGAGGGAGTACTGTCCCTCAGTTTTAAAATTTTCTAATCAACCACCTAACCTCTTGAAGTTTTAAACATAATTTCGTCAGTTTCACAATTCCCTTAGATATTTTTTTTGCTTCTCTACTAAAAATCTACCTTCTTGGAATTTGTATAACTTTATGCTCTCATCAGTGATTTTTAAAGAACAATCATCTTGCTATTATTTCAGAACAACACTCTGAAAAGAAAAGAATCTAAATCTTTTTAGTATATTCATCAGCATAATATAAAATATTAAATTAAACATGGAACTTTTCCAACTGCAATGTGTATTTTTAGCCACACCAGCCACACATTTTACAATCGTTTACCGTTTTCTTGAAAATTCATCTTCACCAGGCAGGATGTTTACTTACTGATAAAGCTGATCAGTACAAATATCAATTTGTTCTGAATTTTAGTACTGCTACTTTATTAAAATAAAATGGTGTAAACCAAGATGACATTGAGCAATGATTAAGCAAAATGCCTTGTTTTTTCAGAACTGCCCTTTGCAAACTTTAATTTTGAAATGCAAAGCCTATCCCTTTAATTATATGTCTATTATCGAGGGATACAAAAGTGTATATTAAATTAATGAAATGGATTACCTCATTTACACAGTGGTTATTAACAGGAAGAGCTCCCAGTTTTCATATTATGTACATCAGTAAATTTAATTGCATTAGGCTGAGCTAGGAGAGCTATTTTAGGAGACACTTCAACAGCACAACAATTTCTGCTGGCTTTTTGCCTGCTGTAGCTCAATTTCTGAGGGTTCCCTCACAAATGCTAACTTATTATTTCTGTCAGTCATGCTTTAGCAAACACAGCCTCATTAAAACTACCCTAAAGTGGCTTCAGTTTTGAAAACTTTCCCTTGATGTCTCTATGAGACAACTGGTGCTGGAGGGTTATTTCTCACATTTGGGTTAAGAGATAAGAGTGTTGCACAGTACGAATATACAAAAGACCAGTTTTGGGGCCAACAGCAGTAAAAATGATGGACTATGATTAGCTCAGGCTTTGTAGGACAGGATACAAAACTGCCTATGATATTAAAAGGACAAAGCAAATTAGCTTTTAAATTATGGTTTGCAAGCACTGATACACAAGTGTAAAATCAATTAGCTGTCAGCTGTTGGTTAATAGTGACGCAGTGACCTGCCTTGCTCCTGCTGGGAATTGTGAGCCGAGGTTTCTAATGGGGAAGGCAGAGTGTTCCTTCTCTGCTAATAATGTATTACATGCTGAAGTCACTTTATCAGAAGCTCCTGGAAAGAGAAGGTAATCTTCCTGAAATAAGTGGGTATTGGTGACATCCCATACAGTTACGCACAAGCGTCTGATCCTGTGCTATGATGAGGGGGCCTGGTGAAAGGTTCTCAGGGCTTGTTCTTAAGGATAAGGCAGATTCATCCCTCATCCTTGTGTAACTTTGGGAAGATACTTATCTCTAGGATACATCTGCCTGCATGCATGGACAGTATTCCTCCAATCACCCCACTGATCTGCTGGATTACAACAGTGGAGGCCTGTAAATTTTAAGACCATTTCCCTTAGAGGTGAGCTCAGTAAAGCTCTCCACAGGTCAAAGTGTGAGGAAAGAACATGAACTGCATAGTGGAGGAGGTCTGTGGGCACAGAACATGAGTTGTTACACTTTCTTATAGCAAAGAACCTAAAAGCAATTTTGGAAACATGCAAGGTTTTAAAATACATGGAAAGAAAGCAGCTTCAGCCCAAATCCTGTAGCAAAGCAGTGCTATTTTCATACAATTCTGAAAAGTGGAGATCCCTCTAAGTGGTAATATAAGACTTATGAGACCTGAACACACAGAAGAAACAAGTTAAATAGGATGCAGTTTTAGAAATGGATGTTACTCTGGATAAACTGATGAAATTGCACCCCAGATCACAGAGGATGTAAGAACTGAATCACCTGTCTACAGTTTGTTTTTATTTGGCTAGATGGTTTTACAGCCTTATTGTCACAGCATCTCAGTAAGTCAGAAGAATTAGTTTAGCCTCACAACCTTGTTATTTAAATTATGTACAAACAGGGAACTTAACTTGAAACTCAGTTCCACAAAACACCAAAGTCTACTGTGAGAAATGGGGAGGATTTAAGTGCTTAAGTTGAAAACTGAAGGAATGTTAACCCATCAGTAACTTAAGGCTCAATTTCTTTCTCTATTTCTTTTATTATTTAATTAAAAGACAAAAGTCTCTTTACAGACTACATAAATGCCCTTTTGGGAAGACTGAAAGTATAATATATATGTGTGTGTGTGAGAGAGAGAGTTTTCTATATGTATGTATGGATAGTTATGTTTAACACAGAAATACAATTTGTGTTTTCTTCATTGATATAGAATGAAAAGAAAAAAAAGAAAACCCCTAACTAACTGTACCTGCCACGTAACCCTTCCTTCCTTCAATCTATCTGTACAGTCTTTGTTATGGGTGTAACTCAATGAGATCTGTATGCAGGGGACAAGTGCTGATTCATTTAGGAGGATGTCAGGATAGTGTAATTTAGACAGTGATATGCATTGCTGAGTGCACATGGATGATGGATGGCACTCAGCATGCATGGCTGGTCTGCAAAAGAGGAAGGACTAAACCAGGGAGGAAGATGAGAGAACAAAGAAGTTGTGCTAAGGCACTACCCTGAGGGAAAGGAATGGTGGGAGAGCTCTGCCTAGGATGGGTGAAAGAAGATAAATGAGCACAAGTACACAGACAAAAAAAGATGTGAACAGACTAAATGGGAGAAAGGGAGAAAGATGAGTGGACTGAGTGGTGCCAGCAAAGCTTAATATCATGGGGTGACAAAATTTAGTGGAATCTGCCTGGAATATGAGAATCTCAAGAAGCACCAGTGTGATGGTTTGCCTGGACTCTGGGTATCTATCTTCATCTGGGCAGCTGCCATTGGCTTTGTTGTACACAGGGGAAGCTTCTGGCAGCTTCTCATAGAAACCACCCCTGTACCTTCCCCCTACTACCAAAATATTGCCACACAAACCCAATACATTCCACCCATTACCTCTGTGAATCACGTATTTAAGAATTATTTCTAAAATCCACATTCATCACACAATCTTCACAAACTTCACTCATATCAACAAAAAACAATTCCCCACCAAAAAAAAATCAAAATAATATCATAACGGATCAAAGGTGGACAATTTACCTCACCACAAGTACAACAGAAATTCTCCACAATCATTCCACTTCTCATTCTCTAGGTCTATTCAATCCATGTTTTGCCTTGTTACCTCTCTGGATTACTATGTTTATCTTGGATTCCTCATGCCCCACTTTGTGTGACAAAAAGGACTGTGGTAGGTTGACCTTGTCTAGATGTCAGATGCCCACAAAGCTGGCCTATCATGCCTTTTTTTCAGCAGTTTTTCAGGAGGATGAGGGGACAAAATAAAATAAAAAAAACCTTGTGGATCAAGATAAAAGCAGTTTAATTAAGCAAAAGCAAAGGCCATGCATAGAAGCAAAGAAAAAAGATCTTTATTCTCTTCTTCCCATCAACAGGAGATGTACAGACATGTCTCAGGAACCAGGGCTTCAGTACATGTAGAGGTTGCTCCTGAAGACAAACATAGAAACATGGTGAAAACAAGCCTTCTCCACTCCTCTTTTCTCTTAGATTTTATTGCTGAGCAGGCATCATATGGCATGGAATATCCTTTTGGTCAGTTTGAGTCAGCTGTCCTGGTTATGTCCGCTCCCAGGATCTTGCCCACAACCAGCCTACCAGTGAGGGTGGAATGTTGGAGAGACAGTGCTGATGCTGTACTAGCACTGCTCAACACAAGCCAAAGCACTGGTGTGATATCAGTACCTTTCTATCTACCAATGCAAAGCACAGCACCGTGAGAGCTGCTATGGAGAAATGTTATTAGGCTCAACCCAGTTACTGGGATTCAAGAAAATTGTGGATAAAAGATTGCTTTCCAATATAATCTTGCACTGAGAACCTTTGTTATCAATGTTTGCCACCAGTGCTAAACCGAGGCCAACAAGGCTTCTTGATGTTTTAGCAGATAATCAAATGATTCATTCCAGCTTTACGCCTCTGCTTTGTTTTGGGGTCTTGATATTCCTTAAAGGAGCTTAGGGATGATCTCTTTGAAACAAGAAGAGCCTTGCCATGACTGTATTTTGGGATACTCAAACTTCAATTTTACTTTCTTGTTTTCTTGTTCCTCTTACTAGTAATTTCCAGTGACATTTAAAGTAAATTAGAATATTACTTCTGAACAATGCTTTCAGGGATTTGAGGCGTTGCTATTGTCAGAAATGTCAGCTTGCAGACACATCAGGTTTGCTCAGAAAGGGAGTTCTTCAATGTGAAAAATTATGTGTGTTTTTAAGGTGCCAAATTTGGCAGCATTCAAGCAATACCAGCACTTTTTCTACAGGCTTACAACCTTTGGCAGAGGCCACATAAGGCCTCTGAGTTTTATGACAACTCTTGATAATGCTTGTATTTGAATTTTTGAATTAAAGACAATATCCATATAGACATTTCTTTTCAATGATAGAACTTATTTATCAATAGACACTCTTGCTTCCGTTGAAGTCAGTGACTGAATTGCCGCTGCCACCGGCTTCAGTAGGACCAGGACTGCTCCCAAGCCTGGCACATCCTCTGGCACTGATGGCAAGTACCATGCAGATAGACAGGTTTCTTCTAAAAACCTGGGCAATCTCATGAGTGCTGCCTGTTCTGACAAGTCCTTGGCTCAGGGTGATACCTGAATCAAAAGAGCACTATCTGGTGGGGCCGAAGCTGTGCCAAGGTGCATGTTAACATATGGCGTGGAGGATCACAAGCCAGTGTCCCAACATTCAACTGGAGCCTTGCTTCTTGTTAGAGAAAGAGTCCAAATGTTACTGTCATTTTTTTGATGGTATCCTTGCACAGATCAGGTGATAGTTTTTATTTCTGTGGCAAGAACACAAACAAACACAGAGCTTATGCTACATCCAGCACATGGGAAAAATGACACATGAGAAAAAAACTTTGCTTCATTTGAGCCAATGTCCTGTGATGTCTGTCAGCAATACCCTTACAGGTGGTAGGTAGGAGGCCTCTAATATTTAATTTAAAAGATAAGACATTTTTCTACTGCCTTTCACTTTGCATATTTGACAATGTCCAAGGCTATGCGTGAATTACAGCTAAGTACATAATTGCTTCTGCACTTGCTTAAAATCTCAACTCTTCTATACTTTGTAACATATTTGGGGATCCTTGGAGGATGAAAAATTCTGTTTAAAGCTTCTATATAAAACTGAGTTCATTTTAATAGTACAGCCAAAGCTCTGCAAAGATTCGCAGATAAATATCTTCTATGCCTAATGCTTTCGCAGACCTATTTTCCCCTCCCTACTCATTTGAGTAGATAGATGCTTACACAGCTTTGCATTACTTACAAGAAAAAATAAAATATGTGTTGAGATCTATACTCATCCTGATGAACTGTGGTGTGATTTGATCCTTTGAAGGTATAAAATATGTCCTCTGGGTTGTAGCAGTTTATTTTCCTGCACTAATCTCAGCAGTGTTTGCCTACGCCAAGATATTTGACACATTTACCAAGCTTTTCTTTTTGCGTTTCATTTACTAGTGCTGCAGGCAAAAATGTTTTGGCAAATCGGAGTTACATGCAGAAAACCACTTATCACAAATGAGTCTGGGCTGATGCTTCTATTTGTACACTTAAAAATCCATGATCTCTTGGAGACTATATACCCTAAACAGCAAGGCACGCTGCTCCACCCTCACCTTCCAGAAATGCTGTTTATTTGACAATATGAACCTGTGACCCTGCCCATGGTTCATAAGAACAGTAGCAGACTGCAGCTGTCAACAATATTCATAATTTCTGTAAACCTGGCATTGTCTTTACCATTGCTGCCTATAAAATGGGACAGGTTGATTATTGCACCCATGTGCCTTCACTTTTCACTCACTCTCATGCACACACACACTCGGATGCAGACGCTGCTTTGGCTGATGATTGCTCTGAGCATGACCGTGCAGTCAAAGAGGCTTTGCAAATCCGTTCCCCTAAAACAATCAGTGTTTGGCTTCTCAGCTTGACACAGCCACAGCATTGAGAAAAGATTATTACTGGGGCCCAAACAGGCTAAACTGAGAAGTGTCCTTTGCAAAGAAAAGCATGCCAGTGGTAATCATATTCTCATCTGATCAGGAAGGGGCTATCACAATAGCATGGCCCAAGAGTTAAAGAGCTTATTTTCTAAATCCCTTCATCCTTTCCAGAACCGTGAGACATTGACAGCAAGTCACTTAACTCTGTCCAGCCACAGCTGTGTGGGTTTTGCATAATTAATTATTTATATGAAGGCAGGCACAGTAATTAACTTCCAGATGAATATGATATTCTGATCAGAAATGCTTTGCATTTTAGCTGTCCCTCAAGCAAGTAACTGTCAAAGCTGGACTGTTTGACAGAGTGGATGCTGCCAAAATCCCTCCCAGACATCTGTTCTCAGACAAAAAGAACAGATTCTCAAAGCAGCGCTTGCAGACGTTGCCTCGTTTCAGCAGGCAAAGAATAACCAATTCACAAATTCTGGCTAATTTTGTCTGATTTCAATACAGTATGCCAAATCTCACAAAAAGCCAGGGCCTGTTTTTTTCAGTCATGGGCACTGGCGCAAATTGAGTGTTTCCTCATGCAAATCTATGGCCCGCGCTGATGTCAGGCAGGTGCAGGTCAGGAATGAAGTCCAGGAGATTTGATATGAGGTGGGTTTGAAGACAGTGGGCAATTTTTTTATTTCCTTTGTTTTGGGGAGCAGGA
>NW_008663325.1:110263-122789 GCF_000695815.1 Acanthisitta chloris
ACTGAATCATTTACTTGTTGTTACTACTGTCTTCAGTATAATAATAATTCATTAGAGTAAAAATTTTACACTGAGGCAAATTTATGCTGGGGTTTTTTCCTATTTCTCATTTCTAGCAGAAATTTTTATTGATCACTAAGAATTGTGGCTAAACATTCAAAAACAAAGATAGGAAAGAACTGACACCCTGAATGCACACACTGCAGCTAGAATTGACTGCAAATTGTATTTTTTTGTTGTGATTTCTCTTGTAGCACCCATGAAATCACAGTGCTGTAATGTTGCTTGCTGGTTTTAATGGAAGTCAAGATCATGACTGCAGGGGAAAGGTTATAGCATAGCAGAGACAAGCCTATCTAAATGGATGTAAATCTGTTTTATTTATGCATGGTTCACTGACCATGTAGGAACCAGGAGGATGGCTGCTAGTTTGGGATGTCATAGATGCTGTGTTCAGGGATGGTTGAGCACTCCAGGGTCCTGGGGAGGCCATACCCTTCTTCAAGAGCAGCTCAGCCTCTTGGGTGGGAGGGAGATTGTGACAGCTGGGGAAGGACAGACAGTAGTCAAACTGCCTCCAGTTACTCCTGGAGGATGTAGTTTTGTAAAGGGAATGAGACAATCAACCAAGAACAGGCATCCCTACTACTTGGTTTCACAACTAGAGTGCATGGTGATTTGTTTGGGGACATGTGCAGTCTCCAGTGGAATCAGGTACAAAATTGTCCCTTCAACTTGACTCACAAAAAGTCTGCTGCTGCTCCCCAGTCCCCCTGCACATTCAACAAACACAATCCTTCTCTAGTGACTGCTACCCATGACATGCCAAACATGCCAGGAAGGAACCATGTTGGAACTCTGGACTATTTACTGACTGTAAAACCCAACATTGCATTCTCTATTTTGTGTGGCTCAGTCAACTAAAGACAGTGAGGACACTCAAGGTTCCCCAGAATGTATGAAAAGGTAACTAAGTAAACCCTTTTATACCACCAGCCTCAGTTGCTCACCCATTGACATCATTACCACAATGGATCATCTAAAAAAGACACTTTACTTTTGAGTGTCCAGCTCACAGGTTTGCAATCATGAAATTTAAAACACTATTTTCACACATTTGGCCTTATATGGCTGTATTTCAAATATATTTTTAAATTATCTGCAATAACTACTTTTTTTTTAGAGGAGATGATTCCCATGGAGCACATGCCTGAATGCCTCCTAAGGAGTTCTACTGGAAAAGAAGGCAGATAATTTTTAGCTTTTATAATCCACATGTTATTTAGAAAGGAAGGATTTGGCTATGCAAATAATTTTTCTACAATTCTTCCCAGGCTTTATGAACTTAACTAATCTTATTCTAATGAGAACAGTAAAAGGAAAGACTTCCCCAGAGTCAGAGCTCTCCTCATGATAAATGCTCCAGGACTATCCCTTTTCCTACAAGACATAACAGAAGGAAAAATCAGGCTTCCAGCTTGAAACTGTAAAGAATTTTGCATGATCTGAATTTCAAGGCCTATGATTCTTGTATTTATTGAAAACGTATTAGAAATCCCAAATTCCCAATACTGAGGTCAATACATGTTTTGTTTGCTTCTGTTTTCAGTATGGAAGAGAGCTGAAGAAAGTATGTTTTTGAAATAATGCATTGTTCCAAATGGTATGTTACTAGAAGTTAATTCACATAGTTAATATCTTACATGATATTTGTAAATGTGATGTGCTTGTAAGCAACTTTTTTTTTCCCAGAAAAGCAGCAAAGTCATGCAAACCAGAAAAAAATAGATGATGTCTGACTTTTTTAAAGCTTCAGGACAGTGATTCAGTGTGCTGGCCAGGAAAGCTGAGCCAGCCCCAGAGAAGGGCCAGAACCATGTTCCAGCATGCCAGTTCTCTAGGGTTTTCTGCCTTTTTCCTTTTTCTGTAATAGTATACAAGGTATCTCTGTAACCATCCATCAGTCCAAATGCCCTCTGTTCTGGCTTTCTTTTCGAGGCTTGCTAAGTCAGCAATTTTAGAAGCCATATCTTCTGCAAATCACTCTGCAGTGAGCTGTAGTGCACGCAGTCAGAGCTGACGGGTCAATGAAGTGTATGGGAGAGGAGCAGGCAAAAAGATCCTTTCACTCCAATTTGCTCAACACCAGTGCAATGCCAGGGACCTACGGAAGTGTAAAGAGACAATCATCCTCCAAAGTGACCAGCATGGGAGGCAGAAGGAAATGGCATTCCCTCTGCAGTGTAAACATCATGCTTACAACATGATCAGCAAAAAAAGAAATGGATGATGGTGACAGATCAGCAATCAGCAGAAGCACCTGGTGCTTGTCAGGTAATTTAAATGTATCAAATTCAGTGTTATCTCTAATATGCCTCTTTTCTGAAAGCATAGACCCTGAAGGAGCAAGTCTTTGTAAGGGAGAACAGTACTGACTCCACTTTGTCCAAAGCATCTCTTTTCAGCTCAGAGACTATTTTTTGCCCCCTGTAGAATATGAAAGCACATGAGAAGACAATTAATAGTGAAAACGCAGCAGGGCTGCTGTATGTAAGTATGCACAGCATGCTCCCCCATTGCTTCTGGACTGGCACTAGCCTGTCAAACGCCTGGAAATGTAGCTTTCTGGAGCCTTTATTAAGATTCATGGGAAAAGCAGGCCCCAAACCCACAGACAGCATCAGCATGTAGCATCTCGGCCTCCTCACTCCCATAAGCACTGCCAGCACATCTGGCTCAGACTCTAGAGGGGAATGAAGAAACTGGGCGGGTGTATAAACTGAATCTGTCAGCATTTACTTGCATGACAATCTGCCATGTAGAGTACGTGCCATGCACAATACAATGCTTTCCAGCAACTGATCCCCTACTACACCCTGGCTGCAGGCAACTGCACTCGCATTTCTCCCTGACATGCCAGAGAAGGACTGCAAACTACATACTATGCTTCACAAAGGGATGTGATGCCCACATAGGGAGGAGATGACTTGTTTTTTTCCCCTGTGTGCTCTTTTGTAGGACCCATAGCAACCTTAAATTCTACTTCTTCAGAGACACTTCGGAAAAACCCAAGCTTTTCAAGTCTAGAGATTTTAAATTCTGCTCCCTTCTGCTTATTTGACTGTTTGATAATTAGTGGTTCATATAAGTGTGTGTGTGCATGCATCCATATACATATATAAGAATTAATGATTCTTGTGCACCAACTCATTCCAGGTATACACACAAACAGATATTGCATTCTGGTAAACTGAACTCCAAAATAATCTCTCTGATTCTCTGTTTTCCTGCAGCTTTGCATGGGCTTTTACAGCAGACCAAACATTGCAGAAAGCAATATTTTCCTTTGTCATTCACTGTAAAGGTACTTTTCACCACCTGAAGGTACAAATAGTACATTCATAGATGATAAAAGTGCAAAAGAAGTCCCTTCCTGTGCTTTCTTTCTGCAGCACTTACAGCAAGCCTGGCTCCCCATGGTCACCTCAACACGATGCCCAGGGCTGAGCAGAAGAGCCAAGTGTGTGCTGCTTACGGAGTGAGTGGGAGAACAAGCAACGCTCCTAGATATAAATGGATCTGTTATTCCTCACATTTCCTCACTTGCGCCTCTCAAATCTGGATTCTTAGTTTTAAAAAAAGTACTTCTTTTGCAACAGACTTGGCGGATAATATTTCTGCGTGGTAAAAACACTGTTTTCTTGGATGATAAGGGACAGAAAAACATGTAATTCTGCCGATGAAGGCAAGAAAAACAGTTATTTACAGAGCACCCGAAGTCCCCAGAAGTGTCTGCTGCAAGTCTTAACTAGGTTAGTTAGTTAGACACACTGACTCCTAGTTAGTGCAAGTATCAGTTTCAACTCAGCACCTAGAGGGCCAGGGGCTGTGTCTGCATTAGGCTGTGGATTGGATGCCACACCAGCCACAGTGGCTGAGTTCAGCACTGTCGCACCTGGCCAGGTGCCTCTGGTGTTCTCTGTGCTGCTGCTTGCCTGGGTGCTCTCAGGAGGTGCTGGAGAACAGCTCCAAGGCCTAACATACAAACCACCATGATGTGTCAGTGTGGGCACACCTCAGCATGCCCACCAACCAAGCAGAGGTGCCAGAGGAGGTCATGAGCTAACCAAGACTGACCCTACAGTGTTGTAGGCATCTGCAGAGTATGGTAAGGATGTGTAGTAGTTTTCTTCTACTTTGGTGCCTGCATCTTGTATTTATGGTCTATAGGTCATTATCATCCAGTGAGTTCCCTCATCAGATGATAATCTACATTCTATACAGAATTTCCACTCTATTAAAAAAATAATAACATTTTGAGAACTTTTTTTCCCTGAAATTGAAATAAGTGTTCTACAGACCTTCATTTTTATGAAGCAAATGTTTCATTTTCATCATGTTAAAGCCAGCTCATTTCTAGATGTTTTGACCACCAATGCAGAAGTCTAAATGGTAAAGGAAGATTTAAATGTGTTGCATTTAACATTATCAATATAAATAATTCAATAATTCCGTGAAAAATATGCTGTTGAATATGATATGCTACTCAAAACCCACATTTTTCTATGAATCAGCAGTGTCTCACAGGAAACATACCCTTCATACTTTGTTGACTAGGTCTGTTCTTAAACAGACATCAAAACTAGTCTAAATTTTTTCCTCTAGCACTGTATTTTCCCTATTTGCCTATTCTTGTGGAGATTTTTGACCTACTCAGCATTGCAACTTACCCATTGCTGCCTAGAAAGCACAAAGTGGACCTTTCAAAAAAGAAATGCATAATTTTTCAATCTATTGCTAAATACTCAATATTTCATTGATGAAAAAAATAATGGTAATGCATTCAGTAAAATTCTTATCTCAAAATGTATGCTTGCCATATTTGTCTTCGCTTAAAGAAGAAAAATAATGATTCCATTTTCATTTCCTTGATGTATGAAAAGAAGTCTTTCAGCTGATTTTTTTTGCAGCATGGTGAGAATGGCCCAGCTGTACCATAAACTGCACACTTAGCCTTGCATTCAGAAATCACCAGCTTGCATTCAAAAGTCAGTTAGTCTTGTATTCAGGCAACAAAGATCATATGAATGATAAATGATTTGTAATGAAAGAAGGTGTTTTTTCCAGAGGTCAAAGGGCTCATCATTTTATGCTTTTCCAAAATTAAATTTTCCTTTAGAAAGCAGGAAATTATTAAAATTTGCTATAAAATACCTATTTTGATAAGTAGAATATAGAAGGTATGACCCCTGTCACTTGCTAAGTGTATCAACACCTTGCATTGTCCCTGTGGTATATCTTAAGGAGATTTTAATATACATTGGGTATTGAATGTGAATGTCTTTCCATTCTCACATTTTAATGAACTTCTTTCAATGTCATGATACACAGCCAGGGTCCTAAATCTGACTTATTACTGCACTACATTTTGTAAGGCATGTCATTTATGCACTGCAGTGGTGTTTTTCCTTTGTTAGAAAAAACAGTTTTTATATCTTTACTTGGATGGAGTACCTTTACCCAAACCATAATTACAGATAAAACCTTCAGATGCCTAAAAGTAATTTAAAAAAAAAAAAAAGAAATAATAATCCTGGAAAATGGACATATTGCACAATTATAATTTAAAAAATAAAGACAGATGGTTTGAATAAGTGGCAAACTCATATTTTCATTGACTAGAAGCCTACACGTATTTGAGAAAATACTTTGAAATTAATTATTTGCCAAAAAAAGATGTCAATGTTCTGGAGCTCTGCCACACTGTAGCATCTTGCTTGGTTGGATGAAAGTGAGGGGAAGGCAGATACGGACTCCATAATGATCTGTCATAATTCAGAGCAGTGGGGCAGATTCAGAATTAAAGCCAGCTCCAAATACCCTGGAGGAACCAGTTTCACACTGCAATATGTCAATAGTTTGGGAGCATCACTTTCTTCATCTCCAGTCTCACATTCAGCCTCACTCCTCCTCAAAATCTAGAGATTTTCTTTGGAAATGCTTGTTTTTCATTAACCCTCTGTGGAAGCCCATTTTTTTTACTACATTTTGGCCTGGTATAACGATCTTGAGTGTGAAGACTGAGTTTGTGGAGACCCCACGGCACCTTGCAAGAGCTGAGATGAGAGAAGCTGGATCAGGACTATGGTCTGCTCCTGATGCATCATGTAAGCTTGGGCAGTGTGTCTCCCTGCAGTTTTCTCCAAAATTATGACAACAACATTTATGCATTTCCCAGGATTGTCAGGAAGATTGCACTGTTACCTGGTGATGTTTCAAAAAATGCCCATCATTAGATTAGGACATTTAAATTGATAAAATAATCCTATTCCTCTTCAGCAAGGGATGTAATCACCTGCCTTTGCAGAAATGGGATTTAAAGACCCATTTCATGCTGACTGAAGCTTTAAAAAAGGAGTCAAGTATATTTCGTCCAAACTGCAAAATAGGAGATATATCATATATGATGTATGGTTTTCTAGTAAAAAGAAAACTAGCTCTACAATTTAATTTGGCCAATGTTAAGTCTAATTTGCTCAACGTTAAGTTTAATTATCTGGATACTACAGAGGGCTGTGGGATACAGACTTATTTTGGACATACTGGCTACTGCATCTGTACCCAGTAATGCAGATTTCATTGCTATCAACTAATAAAAGTGCATAAATGCCTACAATACTATTGAAAACATGTGAAAGTAGCAAACACCTTGCTCATGCTGCTTGCAGAGCACTCAATGCTACATAGCAGAGATAGTTTCCTGTAAATTGCTTTAACTTATAATTGGAAATATATGTAAAAATAGATGAGTACATGGAACGAATTGTTTTCTGTTCAGAAATGCCTGACATTTTGATGCTTTAGCAATACTGATTCTGTATAAATAATTGATTCTTTTACAATAATTCCATGAAAGCTGGAGGCTACAGTGATTTCAAATCCACGTGTCCTCTTATTCACCCGTCATTGAAAGCTAGATGTAGATTGGTAGTGAAACATTCACATATTCTTACACAGAGAAGAAAAATTAGGAAGTTTGTGAAAGGAGCGTTGGTAGGTCTGGGATATGACCCTGGCTAGAAAATGAAACATAAAGGTACAAAGTTCTGTGACTGTACAGCTAAATCTACAGAAATAATATGTGCTTAGCCTGTTCCTAGAGCTGTGCTTTTGTATGCCCTCATGTACAGAGAGGGTTAACTTATTTCTCCAACACAAATGCAGTATATATCTCAAAACAATAATCTTGTTGTAATGAGCAGCTGTTTCTGATGATAATAAAGATTCTGAAATTACACATGCATAACTCATGAGGTGGGTGAAAAAAACGTATAGAAGAGAACAGTTTATAGTAGTTGCTGCCAAACACAGTACAAAGCAAGGTATCCCAGGATTTGTTTGTGAATGACCACCAACCTTTTCCAAAATGTCAAGTGCAGATTGAAAAAATGTCTCATTTAATGTCCTTTAGTTACATGCATGCAAATCATTGCCGCCTCTTGTTTTGTTTTATTTATTTATTTATTCATTCATTTATTTATGCATTATTTGCTTCTATGTGACATTCCTCCTTGTAAGCAAGGAAAGCCATGTGTTCACTCTGACCTTAGGCTTTAAGAGAGTTAGAGATATTTCACTGACCCTCCCCCCTCAACTCTGGGGCTAATATATCTCATTATCTCAGTGCATAAAGCTGATTATTAAGTAGTCTTCGATGAAGCAAACAGCATTCCACTTGTCCTTTTGAATTATCTCAATATCATTAATTGCTTAAAACTGACAATAAGGTCATTCAATTATGGTATTCTCTATGCGGTCTGTGCTTAATGCCACATTGAGGTTGTTATCCAGAGCAGAGGGGGTTAAATTATCAGTATGCTGTTGCCACTGTGATCCTAATGTAAATGAACATTTGGTGGCTTTGGGTTTTTTTCCTTAGCTGCTGGTTACTACGTTATTAGCATATTTGATGTATTTCTCAGCTCAGTTAATAAGCAGTTTGGAAGGCAAAAGATTGATGTTTTAGAAGGCCGTTTATAGACCATTCTGCCTTCTAACAATATCTGGAACATGTCTATGCACTATTATGACTAACTGACTTTGGGTTTAGGCCATATGCACTACTGACAAAGCCTAATCTGTGTTCCTGTCTGCTGCTTAGGTGCTTTATTGAAAGACTGTGACTATCCTATGAATTCCAAACATTTTTTTTCCTCTCTTGTTCCTACTGAAACTCAATTCTGCCTTGATATCAAAGTGTATTAAAGCTTGTGTCAGATAATTACCATTCCTTGTATCAAATATGGTCAAATCCATGAAGTACATAAGAGTAAGCCTTGTAGAAAGAACTCTAATAAAATATTAAGAAAATATATATGGAAATACAGGAAATACAAACAGGTGCATTTCTATCAGACCCAGTGCATAAAATAACATGTAGGAGCAGATCAGTATAAAATATTATGATTGAAGAGCAATTCAGCCAATGCTAATAGCAGTACAGGGAATAAACACTGCAGCTGACTGCTCAGGTGAAACTGTGTTTTCATACCTGGGCACAAGAAAGTTCTGGAAGGATGTTCAAGGGTTTCTTAGGGCAGGTGGCAGCCAGTATCTGGGGCAGGTGTAGCCATAGGAAGAGCTCTTTTGGTCCAAGAACCTGCCTTGCCAGGAGGCTGTGGCACTTGGATCCTCTCCATCTTTTCACTAACTCTCCTTTAGGTTAGGCAGGAACTCACCTGTGAAACTCAAAGTTTCAGTTCAGAAAAACAAATTCATTGTAGCTCACCAACTGCCACTCTTCTGTCTATTATACTATTGATTTTAGTGCTGCTGAAATGCTTTGGGATCCAGAATAGCTTTCAAATCTATATTTGAAATCTGTCCCTTTGTTTGAGTAGTGTCCCAGGTAATGTGAGCAATATAGTTAGCATTGAAGCTCGCTAAATGATGGCAGTGCCTTTTGGTAATGACTTGTGAGGTTTCAAAATCCATCCAGGGAAATAAGACTCTTCAGCCAGTTTTATAAAAATAGTCTTTTGTTGAGACAATTTGTCACAAGATTTTTCAAAATCATTCCACTCTCTCCTCTGCCTTTCACCTTCACCTGTCTCTGCTGTTTCAGTAGTAACCAGAAAAATAGTGATTCTCAAAGAAACCTTCCCAGTGAAAAAATTTATCAAATCTGCTATGTCTGTGCAAAACATTTTATCGCTGGAATGGCAGGGTATTTGACAAAATGACATTTTGTCTAAGCTCTTTCAACCAGACCTCACTAACAAGCTTTCCACAGATAAGCAATGTATATCCTGGGTTTTTTCATCAAACTGGGACACTATATGCATTTTGCCAAGCCTCTTGGCAGCTAATATTTTTGCTAAATTGGGTAGTACATCTGTCAGCCCTGGGACAAAGCTAGGTTTCCCACCCTGAACCTTTCAAGCAGAACCTTTTGTAAAAGACAAAATGCTGTATCTACCTTAAAACATCAAGGATCCTCAGGACATTGGAAACTAATGTGCAGCTTTAATGCAAACATCCCTTGTGAGGGCTTTTGGTCCTTGTATGTTCTGAACAGCAGGAGGAAGAATACATGAATATAAATGAGCTGCACAGCAGTATTCAGAAAATGGAGCTATAAGAGTTAATGAGATGGTGTCCTGCTGCTGGATGCTTGCATGTTAAAAAACCTGATGGTTTTATCCATCAGCAAGTTTGAAAAACCTGTGCAAAGCTAGTGATTGTGGAGCACCCCTGACTTCAGAACAGTGCCTCTTTCCATGTGGCCTTGCTACCTGCAAAAAGCCTTTGATATATCTAAACCCAAGAAGTGAGAAAACAGAGGGATTACTAGAAATCTTTGACCATGGAGGAACCAAGTAATTATTAACAGCATTATACACTGAACTGCACGCAGTTGGTGTGTATCTGCATCTCTGTATGGTTAGCTGCCCGTAGCAATTGGCAGAGGACCCTGTCACTAGACTCCACTGCAAATTGCTCATAACTCTGTGTTTATAAGACTCACTCTGTAGCAGCAGAACTCAAAGGAGAGGTTCCCATTTATGTCACTGTTGGCCACAAAAATGCTGTCCTACTCCAGACACAATGCAGTGCATCTTTTTCTCATAACCAGTGGTACTTTCCCAAAAACAGCTACCACTCTGAAACTAGGCCCTTTGAGCTACTGTTCATTGCATGTCTAGCACACACATCAGTCCAACCTACCTCTTCTGTCAATTTACAGAATGAACAGGATGTACTGCAAGGCAGTAATACATCTGCTGTGCAGTGAGACAACTCTTCACCACAGAGAGTCTTCTCTTACTGTGCTTGAGTGACATGTAGAGCTGCTTGGCACAGGTGCAGGTGTGATGGATTTGCTCTGCACAGAGTCATGTACATCTCTACTCTTTCTAGGGTCTCCCAAACTCAAGAGACCACCTTGCAAAGGTGGGCCTCCTATTCAGGAACACCGGAGTACTGAGCGTCATGTATATGAATATTCCAGAGACTGAACCTGAACAGCTTAAAAGCCTATAATCTATGGTCATGCATGATGTCCACATGCATTGCACAAGGTGTGATGGAGAGAGATGGGAGCAATTTCACACCCTTGTTTACCTACAGGAATAATCTGGGCTGTTAAACATTATTTTAAAAGCTCGCAGCCTGTAACCAGCAGCAGAGTGAAGATTAGCTAAGCATGGGGCTTGTTTATACATGTTCAGTGATTATCACCCAGCTGGTGCATTTTTCACTCTTGGTATTTGAGAATTAATAAACTTGCTGAGTGACAATTCCAACCTCATCTCTAATGAAATTAGTCTCCCTGGCAGGAATTGATAAACACAGTTTTGAGAGGAGCTACCAGGTGTCACTCTGGTATGTTTCTTGCAAGTTCTTTTTCTAAGGACTTGTTGACATGCTGGAATAGTCTAGAATAGTTATTGAAAAATTATAATAATTTATAAAAAGCCTGGAGGTACACTTTTATTTTCTGTATGTCTATGCAGATACTGAAGGACATGTGCAGGCCAGAGTTTGCCATCTGTCTGTCCTGGGAGCACCTAAACTCAGCATGTTGTAACTCTTTAACCACAAGTCCAGTTCCTAGCTGAATATCAGGATCTATGAAAGAACCTGCAATATCAACTTGTCACATATTTATGGATCTCCTCTGTATACCACAGACCTTGGCAGCTGCAACTTTGCAGTTCTCTGTTCCTGCTTCTCTGTCTTTTGCTTCTTGTTTCGGCTGCCAGGGGACTTGGAGATCCTGCTCTGAGGTGAGAGATTTCAGTGCGGGTGCTAAGATATGGTGCATTTCTTAGTGAAGAATAGAAGTATAAATCAATGTTGAATAGCTATTGTAATTTAAATTCATATCTTGACTTATTTTGCAATGGTTTCTCCATGAAGATAAATCTTAAGGATATAAGCACTGTTCAGTCTTGGAAGAAAAGGTATATTGCAATTAAGTTTTGTGATCTGAGTATTTTTCTTAGATGAGATCTTTAATCTTCCTAAACAGACCAAATTCTCAGGGCAGAGGTGCTGCCTGTAAACCTGCTAATAATATTTTGGCTGAAATGCCTGAAAGATAATTATCTAAAATGCAACTTGTTACTATTTCTGTTCAAAACCTGGTTTCCCTCCCCAACAAATCATCTGTCTTGGTGCAGTTGTGAATGATGTACTATTTGGGAACATCTACCTTGTTTGTTGAAGAGATTTAGGTAATGAAGAGTATAGCCTTGTAAATAGATTAAAGAAAATATCAAAATTTGACAATATCTAATGGTTCTTTCCAGACAAAACAACGTGATTTCTATTTTTAATTTGAATTTGAAAAAAAGTTTAAAGCAAAATGTCTTGGACTTTGAGACATTGAGCAGCTTGTTGCATAGTGATTTCTTCAGGGATGATGATTTCTTTAAAAGAATCATGCTCTTCTAAGCACAGAGCCATCCACACTCTCATGACCTGCAGGCACTCAGAGTTAGGAACATCAGGCAAGGTTTCTCAGCCAAGCAATGCTGATCAAATCCAACTGATGCAGGAGGAGTAAGATTAAAGTTTGCAGGCTGAGGTCAGAGTCTGGTTTGTTAAAAGTAAGCTCTGCACAGTAAAGACAGTTTCTTGCTAATCCTCTGCTCTTTGGGCTTTGGTTGGTTTGGGGCTTTTTTTTTTTTTTTTTTGCCAATGAAGAGGATAACTGGAGACCAGAGCTGCAGGAGCCTGATAAATTATGTAGCAATGAGGCCCTGCAAAAGCTGCAGCACTGATTTGAAAGTCTGATGTGCCCAGTTTATCACCTCTCATGTGCTGAAACACAGAGGGGTGCAAGTCAGCTGCTGATATGCAGGCATTTATTAGCATTTGATCTATCCTAGAATACTTCACCCAACCTTAGGCTGCCAGCCCTGAAGAGGACATGTCTTCTGTGGGCCCTGTGTCATATCAATCAGAATTGTTTTAATGCCAAATGTTCATCTGGGAAAAAACTAAAAGGTGAAGAGAGAGG
>NW_008663326.1:0-1055 GCF_000695815.1 Acanthisitta chloris
ACATGCCCACCAACTTACTCTATCTGCCTGTGTTCTGCTACTTGTGGCAGTGTTTGTTACCGCCGGTACAGTGACATTTTCAGGGCCCTCCCATTTGAGACATCAGGGGTACTTGCCATGTATTGGAATATTTGGAATAGACTCATGGACCATGCACTGTCCCTGGGTTCTATCTGGGCAAGGGTGATCTCTGTGACATTTTCTTTAATCTTTTTATAGTGTGGCAAGAAGCATTGCCATTTTGCAAGGTTTTGATCTTTAACCCACCATTCTATGATTTGTCCCACCCTTCCCTGGCTTATAAGACAATCTTGTTGCCTCAAGGGCTCTATCCATTCCCCTGTTATTTTCCAAGTCTCTTTGACTATTTGCCTGGATTCTGATACTTGTTTACATGCAATTGTTTTATTGTCTGGTATTTCAGGTAACTTGGATGTTATGATTCCCCAGCTGATTGGGTCTCCTGCTGATGCCATGAAAAGCTGTAAAAGAAACTACTCCCAGACTTGTATCTTTGAGTAGCAGGTATTTGCTTATTCAGCGCTGGGCACAAGGGGGATCGTTCCACCAAACTTGTGCTTCCAGGGACAAAACTTCATGGTTTTTTATACATTCCTTCCAGAGATGGGTGGTCAATATTATTACAATTAGTTCTAAAAGAATCATTGGCCCGTCCCCTTGCTCAACCTGCACATCCCCCTCCTCAGCCTGCAGGTAGCTCCCTTTAGGGCATACTTCCCCCATGACTCCCCTCTGTTCACTCAGCAAGCAATCCTTGGCCCTTTAGAGCTTTCTTCCCTTTGTCCACTAGCCAGGAATTCCCCAGCCCTTTAGGGCTTTCTTCTCCTTATCAAGGAGGTAGAAAACAAGTGCCTGGAAAGGAAGACTGGGGATGGAGGGGCATAGCAGGAGAATTAGAATTGCTGCCTTTGGTATTGGCAGACAAGCAGTTATCTTACTGGTGTTTTGCATTCTGGCAAAGTCTTTGACTAATCCAATCATTACATTCTCAGCTCGAATTGTATCCAGGACTTCTATCACTTGTGTTTTTGCCT
>NW_008663327.1:0-45357 GCF_000695815.1 Acanthisitta chloris
GGGCCACGAGCCCTGCCCGCGCCCCGGGGCTGCCCCGGGGGAACTTCGGCTCTGCGCCCCTGCAGCTCGGAAACCTTAGCCGAGGGCAAACAGCAACCCGCCGGGGAAAGGAGGGAAAATGGCCATGCACAGACGACGTGTGTAGCCTGTGGATGGTCCTCCTCTGCCGCGTGTTAGCCGGGCAGGGTTTAATGGGAGCGGTGCTGTGCGCTTGAGGCTCCTCAATGAGAGGAGTGCTGATGAGCAATAAGGCTCCGTGTTTAAGGAAGCAGTGAGTGGAGTAAGGGGAAATAAGCGGGTGTAGGTGGGTACATTCCTCACAGACATCACCTCTACTACAGGAGGTGTTGTCTTTATCTTCAGCTGTTGGCTCGCAGATTTATTTTTTTTAGGGATGACTTGTCGGCTTTTGTCCCCTCTTCTCCGAGGTGCTACGTGCGGTCTGCTGTTGCCACTGCTCTTTCTAAGCATTAGTTAATAGTCCCCTCCAGAGGATTTGTACCAGCTGATACATTTACAGTATGAAAACCACAGGGGTATCTAATACAAGCATCTCATTTCCTGCAGGAAACAGAACAGTCATACTGCAGGGCTTTTTTTTTTTTTTTTTTTAATGGCCTGAGCAGAAGGCTTATTTGGCCTCTTGGCTGTTGGTCATAAATCTCTGCTTTCTGTTAGCATGCAAATACTGATTTTCTTTAGCATGAGCTTGCTTTGCGTGTTTTCGTGAAGTTGCCTAGTACAAAGTTTTTGTGCTTATCGATGGGCATTCCAGATTTGGGGTAGCCTTTATGCCTTTCTCTATAAAGCTCTTTTTCCTTGTTACTGGATTCCTTCGTTCCTGTTGGTGGGTAAGGAGAGGAGAAAACATGAAATAAAACAGTGCACTAAAGGTATAAGCAATGTCTGTCACAACTGTAGTGCTCCATTTCCAGAAAACTGATTATGGGCTTTATTATTTCCCATAAAACACCAGCCTGTAGGATACTAGTACAACCAGTAAAGGAAAGAGGGTGTAAGTCATACTCATGGAATTAAAAACATTCATTGTAAAATATCTCTTCTGATTCTTGAGCTGTTACAGTATTTAACTTTTAAAAATACATGGAGGTTTTTTTAATGGAATATTCGAAATTCTAAATTTTTTTTCCTGTTGTGACCAATGTGGCTGCAAGAAGGCAGAGATACTGGTTGGTGGCCTTCCTCTAGAGAGCATTGTAATTGCTTGAACAAAAGGATCCTAACAAACAGATACTGTGTGTAGTCTATAACATGGGTGGTTGTCATAGTAAAACCAGAGCAGTAAACACCTGTTCAAAAACAATGCCATTTGAAAAATAAACCATCTCTGACCCTTGGCACCCTGAAAGAAACTCCAGTCTCCTAAGACTCCTGGCATTGAATTTTGTATTAAATCTGTGTCATAATCAAAAACGATTCTCTTGATCTCCGTATTGCAGTGAGGAAACGTTGGATTATTGTTTCAGCCCTGGCAGATCGGGGCCTGACATAGATGTTTGATTTGGACGTCGGGAGAGCTGCAGGTGCTTTGTGTTGCTGTTTGAAAGAAGTGGAAATGCTGTTCTAGATAAGAGGAAATTATTTAGAATGAGGAAGGGTTTATTTGTCAGAGAAGGAGTAAAGCAAAATTGCATTGCATAAGGTAATCGTTTTCAGTCTTGCACAGAGGAAAATACTTAGGATGTATACAAAGGTCTTTCAGAATAACAAATACTATCAGCTTGATATTTTGCAGCATTTCAGGTGGTAAATAACTGGATCCCTGTCCCTAAGGTCTTCCTGGCAGAGTGAACCTGAAAAGCATACCTTTGCTAGAGAGAGGAGGAATGTTTTTGTAGATCAACATGGAGGAAATGCATAGCAGAGGCGAAATGGTGAATGCAGTGACAGCAGAGCACCATCACAGAGCAAACAAAATTGAGCAACAGTGTTGGCGTGGGCTTCGTGGTTCTTTTTTTAAACACAAGTTTGTAAATAATAGCTTCATTTTGGTTTGTCCTCATATATCTTGTACATTAGGGGATATTATTGAATTTTTAGAGAAAATAGAGTGTATATTTTTAGGAGCTGCTACTAGATATGAAAAGGGCATGCAAATAAATGCACTAATATAAGAACACTAAGAATCTCTAGAGTCTAGTGTATTAGAAGAGAGGCTTCTATAAATGTTTGAAAACGACCTTTCCTTAAAAGGACACTAACTCCTTTTATTATGTCAAGTGAAAACAATCAGCTTTGTGATGAGCTGTGCATGTGAGTTACCAAGATATTATGAAGTCTCAAAGGCTTTTTCTAGTGTATGTTGGTAAATACCTCTCAAAGAGCCTGTTCTTGCCTGTCACAGCTACACCCCCCCCCCCCCACCCCCCCAAGCTAATGTCTTGTGCTGCACATGATGTTTTGACGCTGTCCTCTAACCTACATTTGGAAACACTTAATGTGTTTTGCCATAACCAGTGATTGTGAAAGGGAGGTAAGTCCTCGAGATCAGCTCTCTGGCTGGGGCTCCCACATAAATAGGTGTATTTGTATCAGGTGGCTGTAACTGTGTTGCAGAGGCTTTAATGGTGCGCTGGAATAACAGCAAACATGGTTTGGGTCTGTTTGTTTTTCTTCTGCAAGAAGAAGAGCGCACATAAAATGGAAAGCTGCTTTCCACCACAATTGGCTGTAATGTCCACTTACAAAAAGATGAGAAACTGATTGGTTGCTCAATTGATTGTGTACTGTATTATTTGAGGGGGGGTTATTTCCTTTTCTTTTTATAAGTGAAAATGTTCATGTGTGCTGAATTCTCAGGATGCTTTTATTAACCCTAGAAGAGGTGTTTTGGTTTTTTGACGCATAAGTATTTATTGAACAGATTCACGAGGCTTAATCAGAGTCATGTAGCTTTGGTTTCTGTCTTGTTTTCTGTTTGGTGCTTTTTTCCAGAGAATTGCAATCACTCTTCTACAAGACTGTTTTAGCTGCTTGATTTCCTAGAAACTGTGCAAACATTACAAATCACTTTATAGAAGCATTTTACATTCTCATTTCTATTCTCGTATTTGAAACTATTTTGTAAGTGGGGTGAAGGGGAATTTGCTTTAAGCAAAGTGCTAACCATTGTGGTGTAATTAAGACTCGTGTAATGTTGAAGTAAGCCATGGGTAGAAGTGCTTGTTTGCCTAGATAGCTGTTGTCTTCTAACCTCTGGCTCCGATTTCTTCCATTTATCCTGACTCCAGGTTGCTGCCCTAACTTTGGATGACTTTCTCAAGCAGAACACATTCTTTTACACTTCCCTGCTAAACTGAAACTGAAAGTGTTCTGAGTAAAAGCTTTTCTGTTCAACAGAAACTGAAAGTAATGATATAGAGATTGAGGGATAGAAAGCAGAGATAATCATTTTCTTCACTTAAAAGATACTGTAGCTGCTTACATGATATATAAGTATTGACTTGAAAGTGAAATTTAGATCTGTCTGATAATGTTGAAGTACAAAAGTGTAGAAAACATACAAAGAAATGTAGCTCCTCTGAATTCATGGAAATCAAACACAAAGATGCCTTGTCAAGTCTGGGGAACTCCTAAGCAGGAGGTCCCTGAAAGCTCAGAGGTGTGTAACAAAAGTAATGTTTTTTTAATTTTCTTAACTATGTATCCCAATGAATGTTGTCAGATATAAACTTTGTTGCAAAAAGGGGTTGCTGCTCCGACTGTGGCTTTTGGACTAAAACTGCAGTCCCTTTATCTATTCTGCATCAGCAAGTCCTTAAGCTCATCATCCATCCCCAAGCCAATTTGAAGTCAAAATGAAACCTAATAAATTATTTTTAAAATAACCTTCATTTTAGCTTGTATATAGTACCAACTCATGCTTTTTGATAAATACCTGAATTTATTTTTGCTTGAGGTACTGATAGTAGTGTCTGCATAAGGCTGCATGCTTGAAATGTTTTTCTGTTACCACCAGAGATGATGCACTCCGTGGTCTCTTAAGTGGGCTTGGCAGATTTAGGATCCCTACTGCCAGGTAGTTCTGACATGGAGATAATGGATATATATAATTGGTGGGAACAGATATTTTCAGGAATTTGAAATAACGGGCTGCAAATACTGACCAGTGTAATAAAGCAAATGGGTTTTATAATCCCTAATCCTTTGCATCATTTGCATGTCTTTCCAAATGCTCTTCTGCTTTTGTTGTAACTTAAGGCATCACAGGTAGTGGTATATACACTCCTTGCAACTGAGGAAACCAGTAGGCAGAAGTCATCGGGATGCACTTTGTGGGGTTTTTAAGTGTACTGAAAGCAATCCTTGATTTGCAATACTTTATCCTGTAAATTAACAACTAACTGCATTTGGTCCATATTTAGCTGTTTTAACTGATTTCCGGTTTTTGATTTTGCTTATCTTTAGTCACTTAGTTCTTTTTTTCTTAAATATTATTTCGGGTTTTTCCCATGTAAATTGTAGCAGTGCTTGGAAGGCTTTAACTGTTACACAAGGAGGAGTTCTGCAGCTATTACTTAGGCAATGTAAACTTCCAGTTTAGGCAAGTTTTGTGTATCAGCATGTATTCCACAAATGCTTATCCTAACATAGCATCTTAAGAAGCAAGCTATGCTACAATGTTCTTTGTCATTTTAAGCTCCCCTTACCGTTATAACTTCTTGGCTGCAGAGGTTTGTAAAATTTAAAGAGCTGGTGATTTTTAAAGATTATGTAAAACTCCTGGATTTGCATATTTGTTTTCCCCATGCCTGCTCCAACCACACACGTGTGCGCACACCCACACACACACCCACACACACACACACCCCTCAAGTTTAGAAGGAGTACAGTTTGAAATTTTGTTCCCAGGTCCATCCCTTTCCACTGCCCAACCACACACTCTGTATTTTTCCTTTTCAATCTCCCAGATAAATGTATAAATAATAGATATATTGCGGGATTTGGGGTGTGTCTGTGTCACATTTTAGCATCTTTGACACAGCGAAACTACAAATTTCCTGGCTTCCTTCAGCTCAGTTTGTCAAGTCGGGTACCATTTGAGCTTAGAAAGTTTAATTAATTTTTTTTAAAAATTGGTCTCTTCTCTTTAATCCAGCAGCCTGCCTGAGCTGTAGGGGAGACCTGGCCCACCCTCTGCTTGCCAAGTTTAACTTAAATTTGATAGTTGAATCTGTTCTAGAAACATTTTGCTGAATGGCGTGGACATGGTTCTTCTCCATGGACTTTTGATCAATAGTAGAGAAACAAAATGGTGTAAATAAGATAACAGAGCTGTCACTTACCCTCCTGTAGAAGGGATAGAAACTTCTGAGTTACCATTATGCACTGGGAAGTCTTGATCAGCCCTTTCAGTGTTTTCTTAAACACTGCATGGTTTGCATGTCGTGTAATGTCCAATACGAGGCTTTTTTTAGAGTAGGTGCTTGTTTTACTAGGCTGTTCAACCTATCAAAGCATGGAGCAGAAGTTGCTCAGCCTGTTGACTGGTGCCATGGTCAAAAAAAATTCTGAAGCAATCTTTCGCTGACAACACAGATCTATTTTTAGAGATGGAAATGTATGTCAATACTTAAGATGTTCTTAATAAAACAAGCCTTTTGGAGATAGTTAATATTGGTTGGTTGTGGTTAAGATTTGCAGCCTTATGTGGTTATTCAGCCCTCCAAGGTGTTTGTTGGGCTGCAGTCAACAACACACCTTTCACTTCATGGACAGAAACTTTGTCTTACTGTGGCATTACTTACAACTGTTCTAGGGTTGTTTTAATATTTTGGGTGTTTTCTTTGGACTGTTAATAACATAAATCAGTAAGGCAGTGTGGTCTATTGCTTGCTTTTTAAATATTCAGGAGTACAGGATCTGGAAGAAATGTAGCCTCGTGTCTGGCCTGTGCACATCATATATATGCCTTTTCCAAGAGTGGGTGAGCATGTTAAGTACACTAAGGAGCAGTATTTCATGTTATCCCTGTAGCACTGTATAGCTGTGTGTGAAACTCCTGTGTCTTGTGGTTAGTCTGCACATGAATATTGAGTAAAAGTTTAAGGGCTTAAAGCCTCGCTGACTAAGCTGTATGAAGAAGGAAACACATGCTGTTTGGGACTAGAATAAGTAAAAGCTACTTAAGAAAACACTTATTCTTTTCTATTTCTGTGTTCACGTGCAGAAAATAAAAAAAAAAACCCACAAGAAAAAAGCTGCCAATTAATGTCTGTAACATAAGGCATAACATCAATCACCTGTAGTGGAAGATCTGAGCTGATAAGATCTCTTTGAAGTCAAACTTGAATTACTTCCTAATAATCTGGTATTTTACCTTTGTTTGTTTTTAAACTTAAGTTTGAGGAATTATAAATTCCACTTACATATAAAGGAATGTTAGGTTTCAAGAGTAGGAAATCATTCGTTCTGCAAATCCCATTACTGTAGTAAGTCAAATCCAGGTACAATTTTAAATTCTATGCTGTTATCTTTACTTTAGACAAGAATTTACAGCATGTGAGAAACACGACATGCATTTTGCATCTTAAAAGACATTTAAAAGAAGTCTTTTTCCCCTCCCCAAGCATTTAAAACAAAAAGAAAACAAAATGAAAAGTATTTCATTTTCTCTATGATAGGCAATACAGTATTGACAGGTTTTTTTAAGAAGAGTTCATTCTTTTTTAAAGAGCAAAAAGGAAGCTCTTCTCAGTCAATTCAAGTCAGCTGTCTAATTGGTCTTCAGAAGCTGCAGAAAAGAAGATTCTTTCTGTGATTGGGGTTAGTGCATGCAATGGAGATAATTTACTGTCAGGTTTTTATTGCAGATGTTTTTCAGCCTGCTAGTTGGGTCCTCACTCTCTATGGGTATTGTTTCCTCACCCCCAGCCCCTCTTTTTGGAATTTGAAAATACATGCTTTTTAATAAATGTAATATCTGTATTTAATTTGTCATATGTGCGTTAAAATGGATAGAAAGAGTTATGTTTTTCTGTCATGAAGAATGCATAAAGTGTGGATGGACATGGATCCTTAGTGTTGTGTCCAAGTGTAATTTATATTAAGCAACTTAATCTTTTATTGAAAACCGTGGTGAATGTTGCTGGGGACATCAGCAACTCTGTTATGCTACAGTTTCCTTAATCAGGGAGAATCAGTCATTCTGCATTCTGAAGGAAATGCAGAATGTACTTCAGGGTGTTCGGCAGTGTCTTCTTCATAATCATCTTTTTCTTGAACACCTCACACGTGAAGGACTAAGCGATAGCAGAAGCAGGTTGCTTTTTCTTTTTTGGGGGGTGAGACCACTAGTTCACTTTTGAATTCATTTCATGCTGATTGTAGAATCATTTTCTATTCCAAAATATATTTTTTCAGCTAGAGATGCACATGTGTATCTGCGTGTGCACACATGCGACCACTGAAGTTCTTGTTAAACATGGTAGGTCGCCATGAGGAGTCTAGGTGAGTTAAACCAGCCTTCAAGAGTATGTGGTTGGATTATGTCCTGGCCTATCTCATAGGCTTAAATCTTCAGAAGAAAAGGGCAAGTGTAATGGATTCTGTAACAAGATTGGGTTTTTTCATCCTTTGACTCGCTGGATGTTTGAATTACAAAATAGACTTATGGTGTTATCTTCTGCCTGTTCTGACCTTGCTGTACTTGTCTAATTCACTGTCTAGGAGAGATATGAACAAGATATTAAGCACTTCTAACATGAACCAGCCTTTGCAAAGATACATTTCTTTCTTTATGTTCTTACACAAACTATGAACCTAAGATGCAGAAGAATATAGTAATTTGTATAAAGGATACATGCAGGAATAACCAGTTCATAATCAGTGCTTAAACAGTTTGGTGGGGTTTGGGGGGGGCTTGTTTCTGTTTCATTTTGTTTGGGGTTTGTTTGTTTGTTTGTGGCTTTTGTAATTTAAAAAAGAAAAAGCTTCTTTTCCTTTCTAAATGGCAAGATGCTTTGGAAGGTATTTGTCTCATTATGGGTCCGTTTTCCCCCAGTCATTTAATCACCTAATATTAAAAACTGAACATATGTAAGCATTCCTTGATGTGTCTAAGGCTCATTTCTCTGCTTCAGCTGTGCTTAAGAACTTACTACACATGTGCTACTGTTATGTGTGATGCTGTGCAACCTAGTCACGTACGAAAAAACAGAAATAGTGAATTAAGGATAGGCTATAACTTAAGATAACTTCCAGGTCCTCTTATTCATTGGGTCTACTGACTTATGGGTATGGCTTAATGCACTTGGGATGGGCTGAGGGGAGCAAAAAAACTCCAAACAACAAAAGATCTTTCATTTAAATTCTGCTGGCTTCAGTTTGTTTAACAGAACTGTAGTTCGTATTAATCTGCATTGTCCCACAGATGAAATAGGACTGAGAGGGGAACACAAGCTTATGGCACTTGGAGAAAGGTTGGATAACAAACAGCACTTAAATAACTGCCATGCATTGTTCGTTTTAGTAAATAACAATGTTTTATTCTTAATTTTGAGAATATTTTGAACAGCTCTACACTTTCTGTGATTCTTCAGTCCTCTAAAGAGTTTATTTTCTATTAATGGAAGATCGATGCAGAAGCAGTAGAGTTGTGCTTGACGTAGTGCTTCCTGACATCTTGCTTTCAGATCAGGTGCAGTAGCACTCCCTCTTCCATGAGGTTCCAGGTGCACCCAGAATGTATAAGACAGTCATTCCAAATTCTGTTGCTGCTCCCTCAGGTTTTCATAATGCTACTCAATGGGATGTTTGGATTCATGAGCTTGTTGGTTCACTAGTGCCTTTCCAGCTTGATTATTATTGGAACAGTACAGTTGGTGTGTTGTTCATTTTAGGTTTTGGGTTTTTTAAATGGGGAAACTGCAGGAATCTTTAAGGGGAAATCATGTTCACTCCAAGGGTCTTCCACTTCTTAACTTATATATAGAGGTGAGGATGTTGACTCGGCAGAGAGTGGAGTGGAAAAAAACAAAAAAACCATCTACAGTGGTATTTGGCTTGTGATATGCAGGACACTTCTCTGTCAGGGGATTCTGTCTCTGGGTATATGTCAGCTGTGTCTTTAAACTACCAGAGGTGGAAGACAAATTGTTTCATGGAAAGGCTGAAATGGAGAGAAGAGGTTTTTTGATACCTGAAGTTGCTCATAATTTAATGCAGAAAGGATCACCTGAAGAGCAATTGACTCCATCGACCATTTGGTAGTAGTCCTTGTCTAATTAAAGCAGGTTCACAGATATGTGATCTATCTGCCAGTGACTGAGTAATTTTTTCAAACGTGTCAGGAAAAGCTAAAGCAATGCATTAAAAGGTCAAACAGCTTATCAGATGTGTTACAGAACGATTTGGAAGGTAGGCAGGGAAGATGGAACTGCCTTTCATGCTGCCTCACACTATGCACAAGTACCACTGCTAGTGTTCCTGGTCCAGTAGTTTCAGGAATAGGAACTGGGGGCTCTGATGCTCTGAATCAGAATGAGCAAATGTTTCACACTTGGTCTGTAAGAACAGGTAGGTGTTAATACCTTGTTCTGCTTTTGGGAGACCATTTATCTTAATACCACAGTTCCTAAGGTTTTTGTGCATTGATTGTGTGAGCAATGACACAGTCTGCCAAGCTTCTGCAGCACCTCCTGTTCTAGTACATGTAGATTGTGTGCAGGGCAAAACAAATACATAAACTTCTTAAGCCTAAACAGCATAACCTTAAACTTACAGAATAGGACACAAACTGTCCCACCCACCAACTTCAGCTTCTACTGGGTTGGAATTCATACTGCACTTGTTTTGTCCAGCTTGTTTGTAGCTGTAACTCACATAGTTATTTCATTCCTTGAAAAAAGAATGATCTGGAAAATATTCCTTATAAGCTAAATGTGCTCATCACCTATTGCACTTGTCTTACTGTTTTTCAGATGTGTCAGAAGTGGGCAGTGCCTGCTTTCAATGGTGTTTTCATTTATATTTCTTTTCTGGAGGAAACATTGTTTTTATTTTCTGCTTCATTCCTCAGACAATTCATAATTAGTATATATCCAAGTCTTTCTGAAATTGGTCTATGAAAGTCTTTGTACCCTGCTTCTGCTGCTCCCAGAGATAAGACCTGCCAGTGGCTCATTGAATATTATTTGACTGTACCATGCTTATCAGAGAATTGCTGTTCTCCAGTGTTGTTGCTCATCCACACTTCAGACTTTTGATAAGCTAGCATTATTCACAGTGGTACCTCTAATCAGTGACTGAACGTTTACTGCAACTAGTTGATGATTCACAATTAGTTCTTGAAATCCATCTACTATCTGATTCCTGATTGACTGAAAGTGTGTTATATTGATCGTTTCCAGAATAACATCAGGCATACATGTGCTGCTTATTTATAATATCATATGTCTTATATTGACACAAGCATTCAACTTAATCAACTGTGTTTGCTGTCAATGTCCCTCAAATATTTATTTTTAATTAAGCAAATAACTTATTCCTGATTCATTACATAGTAGATACCAGTCCTGTGCTTGATGGAATGTGATTTAGGGCACTGTGTGTGCCCTAAATGACAGGATCTCATACCTGAAAAAAACCTTTTTTATTCCTGAGACCCTGAGGTTATTTCATAGAGTAACAGTAAATGTGATTGACTTTCCTTATGCTGGTACCTGCGGTGATTTGCAGGACATGCTCATAGTCTTCCTTTAAGGCGTTCTCTTGTAAATACTAAGAAAATAACTGTTTAGATCACCTTGTGAAGAAAGAGGGCAAGAATATCTGTTTAAAAAATTAACTTGTGTTGACACACAGGACGTTATTTGCTGTTGCTGTTCTAAGGTAAAGAATGTAACCTGACATTTCTGGATGAATGTTTTTGTTAAACAATGAGGTTGGTTAACCCTGTCTTGGTCTAGCATGGCGTAGAAGAACATGGTGCCATTACAATTTCTTGCAAACTAAACAATGTTACTAACTTGATACTTTGGAAACAGCAGTATTTTGCTCGACCCTTTTCATCTCCATAGAGTATAGTCTTACTTTAGGGAGGTTAAAACTCTGCTTCCCTTTCTTTTTCTTAAAAAAGAAATAAGCTGCTTATGTAAATTGATAGTTTCAACAAGCTGAAAATGTTTTATCAAGATGAAATATTAGACCAGTTGAATATTTACTGCTATTACAGACCAGCACAGGAAAAAAAAGATCATCTCATGGTGTTGTTTTTTGTTTCCTTTTATTTGTCACTGGCTGTGGTCCAAAACAGTCCTCAGTGCTATGTTAGATCTTGCAGGCAGTTGCTTGGTCCTTTTATGAGCGCTGTCTGTCAAATCAGCTGACTCTTGCTACTTTTTACTCTTATCTGTTTATGGCTGGAAAATTACTTATAAGTCAGGTTTTGAAACAATCTTTACAATAAAAGTATCCAACTCAAAATGTAAAGCTCTTACATCCAAACACTTAGTAAATTAACATTTTTATTTTAGGTCAGCTGCTTGGTGGCTTTTTTTGTACTAGTCAGGAAGGGAACATTTATTAGAAAAATGTTGAATTTTTGTCAGTGTCAGAATTGTTGCTTTTGTTACATGTTGGAAATCAACTCTAACCCTCCACTAAAGGAAGATTTCCTACCTTCCTATTCCACCTTGTTAGTAATAGGTATTTGACTAAAGAATTAAGTCTGTGAACACATTGGAGTATTCTCATTCTTTCACTCATCCTAAATGCGCCCTAACAATTATTTCAATTTATAAAATACTTGACTATTATCCTGTCATAGATATTCTGGGTTTTGATTCTGAGGCATATACATTCTCTTCAGAGCATTAAATGGCTTGAAAAATCCTTCTCGACCCCCATCCGTGGTTGATAATATATTTAACATTTAGAAGGATAGCCCTTCCTCTGTGGGTGTTCTGATAAAAGCTCTAACTGGAGCCAAGTCTCCTAGCATTTTAATTAACTCTTCACACAAGGACCCTTTCTGTGGAGAAAACACGCATTTTCTTTTAAAAGTCATTTTTCCTCTTCCACAGTTTATACTCGCAATGTATTTTGGAAATTCTTTTAAGTGTAGCAGCACTTGTGTTACTAATTTTGCTGTAGTATGTAAAGATCTGAAGTTGTATGTTGGTGTAATGTGCAATTATGTAAAACACATGCTTGCATTGAGAGTATAGTTAAGTCTTACTGTGACTGCAGGAATCCCAAATGTGAACTTAATTCTGTGGTGTCATCAGTCTGGAATTTACTGCTTGAGTTGAAAGAGGGAGCTGAGACCTAGAGGCATGGCAGAAAATTATTATCTTGAATGTCTTATTTTTCAGCTTTGAAATATGGTACACGTCATCAAAAGTGCTTCAAGAGTACTGAATGGTTTTGTCTTGTACCAACTTCAGTTGGAGTCGAATGGTCAGCATTGAAGAAGACTTACATGCAAAAGTGTTGTGTTACATAGTCCAAAATATATCAATTCCTTCAAGAAGCATATTATTTATTTTTGTTTCAGTGGTATTTTTGACAATTTCTAGCTGGTTCAGTCCTTAAATTTGTATTTAAGTGATGGTAATAATTAATTTAAAAATTAATTTTAAGGGCACTTTTATTCTGAGCCTTAAAACTGAAAATATAGTTTCTTTGAAGCCCAAAGAATGCAGTGTGTGACCCCTGACTGAACAGTCAGATGCTAAAAAAAATTAAGGTAGATATCAAAAGCAGACTTCTTAAATATTGGCAGAAACACTTGTTTCTTTGTTTTCTTAGTTTTCCCTTCTGATCATAAATGTCCATTGGTATTCCTCTTGGAAAACTTCAGGCTGAGAGGTTAAAACATAGTAAAATCTGCTGAATAGTGTCCTATATTGAAAATCATTAGAAAGAGACTCAGAACAATCAGTTGGGTTTGATTCTAACTATAGTCAGAATGTCAAATACACATGCAGAAGTTGGGCATTACAGCATGAAGAGTATCTGTTCAAACTTTGGTACATATGCTTTATTTCAACATGTGATATGTTGTCTCTGATTAAATGACAATCTGTGCTTCCTTTCTGTATTCCTCATAGGTCAGTGCCTACCTTACAGTATATACAGTATAGAATAAGCAATGGCAAATGAATATGGCATGTTGACTGCGTTTCACCTTCTTTTAATGTAGAAGAATTCTTGCACTGTATACAGAAGTCTTTATTGTCTTGTGTGGATTTTTCCAAGGAGTGAACCATAGATATGTTTCATCTTGTTCAGATGGAAAATCTAAGTAGAAGTGGATCATGCTCAAATTTACACATCACCTAATTTTCAGTTATTAGTTTAGATGTCTACAGCCTGGCCTACTTCTGAAATTATTTTACAGAGATGGTGTAATAAGCTACTACCTTTGGTGTCCAAATTATTATGTCAGTCTTTACTAGAATTTCTGAAAACTGCTTATCAAATTAAATGTTCTTGAGAGTGGGGAAATCTAACAATAGTACTGTAGCTGTATGGCCTCCTCTGATGGCCACACATCCAAGACATGAAAACTCACCTGTGAAGGAACTGGACTTCGTGGTACTGTTTTGATGTCCCAATGTCAGCCTAATGATCTGGGCCTCTCAGATGGATTACCTGCCTTGACAGCATGAGGATGTCTTCAAGTCTTACAAGTATACTGTTCCTGGCTTTCCTGTATGTGATCTCCTATTTCTAGTCCAGTGAAAAATGATGACTTGTAGCAACTGTTGATAGCCTTTCTTCTCACTTCAGACAGGCATGACATGCAGTATAGTGGGGGATGTCTGGGCAACAGCATTCCATGTTATTAAGTTTATCAGACTGCATTGCTACTGCAGATTTTGATAACTGCAAAGTCTCCACCTGACCAGCTTTGGGAGCAGGAGGATAAGCAAAGACTAATGAGAATCCCTTACTGCACCAAGCAAAGGTCTCTGAGCCTAGACAGACGGACAGTCATACTCCTGTGAGGAAGAACTTTGTCCCTGCTCCTTGCTGCCAGTGCATGACAAGAGTGCATAGGAAAAAAAAAAGAAGAAGCAGCTCATTCTTGCAGTCAGTAATCTGATTTACCTCAAGATGAAGCAGATTACTAGTTAATGAATTGGATGTTACCAGGATTTTCTTGTATGGTCAAGCTCCTTCATAAAGCTTACTGCTTTGGTTTACCATCCCTGGTGATAGATGTTTATATAGTGGTACAAGTTTTAGTACAGAGCTTCTGTATAATTTATAACTCTATATATTAGATTGTCCTTTTTTCCTTAGAAAAAGTGTGTCACTACAAAAATGACACTTCACAAACATTTTTGTGAGCAGTATAAGTTATTGAATATGTCATCAGTGGGCTTGGAAACAGGGTGGATTGGAAATCCTGCATTCTCCTATTGGAACAAACTGGGATGCAAATCCCATTCAAAACATGGTGCAATTTTATCTTATTTTAGATCCCACATCTATTCCGTTGCTCAGTGTTTGTCTTGTATCTGTGGTACTATGCCAGAACTAATGAATCCTGTGGGATCTTATCTGAACTGAGGTCAGTGTTGGATGAACCATGTCAGTAATTCAGGCAGAATGGAGTTGCAGACTGTTGTAACTTCTGGGCATTGATGGTTGCTATTAAAAAAGCTTGAGGAGATATGAAGAAAGTTCAGTGACTTGTCTCCAAATACGGAATAAATTTAAGCGGAATTGGAATGATTATCTGAGCACATGTGTAGTCAAAAAGAAGCTGTGACATGACTGCAGCTAGAGTGGAAGACCTGCATCAGTATATCTAAGGTGCCAAGAGACTTCTGTGGTATCACTCAAAACTTTCTCCACCTGTGTTCCTAGTTACCTGCTAGTTCAGGTGTAAAGAAAGAAAGAAAGAATGGTGCTGCTGGATATGAAGGCACTTGTGTGTGTGACCTGCTGTGCAGTCAAATGTGCAGTGAAGCAAACTTCTCTGAAGCAGAGAAAGGCATATGGTTCCTGTTTCTTAAAGAAAACTGTAACAGCCTCTTTGGTGTGCCAAATGTCTGCCTTTACACCACTTTCACCACTTTATAGGTACTGCTCTATCACCTCTGTTTGCCTTTTCCTCACTATTTGCTTTGCACTGAATGAAGCAGGATTCTGTAGCTGAACTGCCATGGCTTATCCCACAGCATAATTAGAACTGTTAATGCTATCTTTGCAATTTTGTGAATTGGAAGTAAACTTGAAAACTTGTGTTAATTTTGTTTTCAAGGCAGTGTGGATGTTGGATTTTTTAAACATGGGGTGTGCATGGTGGTTAATTTCAAGATCAGTTCATTAAATGTCATGTTCTGGTGAAACTTCAGTACAAGGCAGACTTGCCTGGCATTTGATAACCATTGTTTTTATTTCATGCTGAAGTGAATTCTCAGCTTCCTGATGGTTCTTTATTAAAAGAGTTGCAACCTTCATGTGGCCCAGTGGATGTTCCACGTCTTGCCTGTGAATGAGAATATCCCAAAGTTGGCTTTTGTTTCTGGCTGTTTATTTTTCAGGCCCATGTATTTTCATTGGTCATCTTCTGCCAGATGCAAGTTAAAACTCTTCAGCAAGACATTCTCCTCACTTACGGTAGGGAATGGTTCCTTTTGGAAGGCCAAGTGGTCTGAAAGAGCACTGTGATGGAGTAAGGTGCACTGGATTGAATCTCATCCATCGCACCATGGTACAGTAGATGCAAGTGACAGAACACTGATTTTTCTCCCAGAAAGGCAGATGCAATATTCATAAATCCAGGGATGTGAAGGCATAAGTCCAGGATGTTAAATTTTATGGTATCTCACTCTGCAATAATCACATGTTGATTGTTAACACCTTTAAATGTTTCTTGAGCTATTCTGTGACGTTAGGTGAGGAAGATCTTCTTGCATCACAGCTCAAGTCACAGATGAACCTGTTGCCACCAAAACAGCAATTCCAAAGATCACTGTGAATAGTCTCAGCAGAGTTGTATTCTGCAGGTTGCATTCAGGCTTTGTAGTTCAACAGTGATAACTGGTCAGCTGTAGACATGGAAGCAGCAACTCTGAAGATACTCGTCAAATTTTATTACAGCTTGTTATTTGTTTTTCCCACTCCCACTATCCCCCCCCTGCTCCAGTTTGCACCGTGTTTGGGATGAAATGCATACACTTTTGTATTGACTGTGAAATTATATCAGATGCTTCTGTAGCAGATAACAGCCTTTATTTCCTTCCTGTCTCACAGTTTCTCCAACTTCTCCATTTTCAGCAACCCCTTTTAAGGAGAATTTTCTTGGGTTAAAGATAGATACTGAAGTCATTAAGAGCTTTAAAACCATTAATGTACCCTTCATGTTCTCTACAACTGCTGTTCCTGACACCATATGGGAAGGAGGGAAGATTGGTGACTGTCCTTGACTTAATGGAAATGGTTTGAGTGGTGGCAGTATCAAAAGATATTCAAGTTTATAACTGAAGGACAGAGGTTAGGTCATTTCTGATGTGACTGGTGCGTGTGGATTTGTTCCTATTAATTGTTCATCAAGCTGTGAAACAATCCTATCGGTGTTCAGTGGGTTCACCCTCTCCTGCATGTGGAGCTCACCTAAGCAGTTTGTTATGCAGAGTTTATTGTCTTGGGAAGAAATGAAGCTTCGCAGTGGCCTCTTTAGCCATGCAAAAGCCACACAATACACTGTGTTCACCTTCCCCTCTGCTTGTCATCTCTTAATCATGGTTTCTCCCTGTCTGCACGTTTGCCTTGCTTTGTGGTATTTACTCTTACGTATATTCTAATGTGCTGAGCTTGAGGAAAATGCTCAAGTGCAAGTGTTCCCGTAGGTTCCTCATCTTTGTTTTTGGACAACATAATATGCACATGTATAGTACTGGCATGCATTTTGACTGTGGGAATCAGTCATTTGAAACTCACTAATAATGAGGGAATGATAAATGTGCAGATCTTCAGTGTGATGGGGGTGTTCCTAACATCATGAAATTTCCTGGAAGAGTTTTGTTCAAACATGATTTTACCTTGAATTTTGAGACAGAGCTAAGTCAAACTGAAAAGGGGATGTCAAGTTTTAAGAGGAAAAACTGAAGCTGAGAAACCTTTCCATTTTCTGATGCAGAAGGGATAGCATGTTATAAGTGATACTTGGATTAGAAAGGTTCAGATACAAATGTTTAAGGGGATGTCATGTTTCCCTAAAGATGCTGGGAAAGCAATGATGCACCATGGTATTGTTATGAGTGAATGAATATTGTCATTACAAGTTTTTGCCGTCTCAGGGGACAATGCATCCTTGACTACTGTAGTTTTGTGTATATCAGCTTACCAGCGCTATAAATAATGTTCTGATGCAGGCTCAGTCTGCTACCAAAAGCTGTTTAAGGCTGTGCTTTTCTAGGGTAGGAAAAACTATAGTTGAAGAGTTCAAGAAAAGTGTGTCCATCCTGATAATCCATAAAATCTGCAGACCATTGTTCTGATTTAAAACAAGTAAGTTATGATTGTCCTGTTATATTTTGAGAAAACTGACTAATTGGCTACTTGAGACTGTTGTAAATTTGTGAATAGATTTGTTTATCAAAACAGCATCTATGGCATTTTCATAGCATCATAGAATTTAGGGGTTGGAATGGACCTTATAGATCATCTAGTCCCAATCTCCCCTTGCCATGGGCAGGGACACCTCACTAGATCAGGTTGCTCAAGGCTTAATTTTAATGGTGTGGTTTTATGAAGGGGTGCTACTGTCACTAGGGATTGTGATCTCTTTACCAAAACTTTTATGGCTGGATGTGGACCACGAAGATGTTTAGATGGGGATCTTCTCTTTCAATGCAACTTATATGCATATATAGTGTGTAAACATGGCAGGAGGAGTGAGAGCGATGTGGAATCTCAGCTGTAGACTCTGCTTAAGACATCTGTCACTGTCTTCTCCCTACTTTCACCCTTTCAAGGCTTTCAGAGGGGACTTGGAGCGATAGTCCGGAATGGGATAACAAACCCTGAAGTGGGACTGACCAGAGAAAGGTTTGCAATGGACGGAGTGTTGCTCTTCACCAGGTGTTCTTGAGGAATTCCAGCGTTCATTGCATTATGTCTTTATTCCGCGTGGTGGCAGCAGATACCAAGAGAAAGGGAACCAGCCTAGTGCTGCTCACCTGTGTTTTTAATTGCCGTTAAAATGAACGTGCTCGTATTTATACTTCTAGCTTTTGTTTCCGGGGGGCAGCTCGAAAACAGAAGGTCAAAATTTCATAATCTGTGAGTTCAGTTTGCATGAACTGCAATGACATTGAGAGACATTAGTTGGGAAAAATATGTCCTTGTCTCCTCTCCACCCCCATACCAGCAGGTAAAGGTAGCGTTTGTGAAGATCCTCAGCTGTTGAGAAAGCTTGCGTGGCTGGTTTGCAGTTTCAGTTGTCCAAACTGTTATCCAAAGACTATTGTAGTTGTTGAATGGTGAGTTTTTTTGTTACACACTGAACAGGTGCCAGGACTCTGTTCTAGGCACTGCACTGCCGTAGTCGTTCCTGAGTTTGCATACCAAGTTGAGGGCTGTCAGACATATACCAGCAGGAAGCAGAGAGACAGTATTAGCCTGAATGATCTAAAGAGGTGTAACTGTTGTCAAATTTATACTGTCAGGCATCCAGTGAAATCTATCAACACAAGGCAAAGAAAAAAATACTGATTGTTGGTAATAAGGTACCGATAACCCAATAACTGAAAAGAGAAGTGACTAATACATTGAAAAGTTGGCTGCAGATTTGATACTGTGCAAATTAAAGAACGTAGATAGAACTACCTTTTAGTGTCTGAAACAGTGGTTTCCAAAGTACGATCACTTGGCTTGATCATAGGCAGTCACATTTCTTACATTAGTCTTATTTGTTTATATGCGAATGAACAGTTATTTCAGAGTAGTAATGTTGGTTTGTAAACCAGCATGGGGATGGGTTCACTTCATATCACCTCCCTGACCTCAAGATTGCACGTCAGTTTCTTGAAATCTTCCCCTGACTGAAGTTGTCAGTTGTTTGTTCTGTATTCTGTGTTTCATTGGCATACTGTGAAGTTCTCATTGTATATCAGACTGTTAAAACCGAATCCAATACTATGGAAATGCACAAAAATACCAAGAAGAAGGAAATAACATAGGAAAGCAAACAGCAGTTTATTTGGAAAACAGATGTATGTAGTCTGTACACACTTTTTGCAGGATGACTACTGGTATCTGAGCTCAGTTAGTTTAAAACTATTTCAGGTGTTCCTCACTCAAGTAAGGATGAAAATACGGTGTCTGCAATGTATCTGTCTCTGTATCCCAGTTAGAAGACTCAAGAATGGAAAATGAGTAAGAAATATTTATATGAGGTTATTTCCTGTATCTCAGAAGATTGGCTGAAAGGCCAACTTAATGGCTCTACCTTCCTGATCTGCTTAGAATAAAATGCATTTTAAAAGTAATAAAAATTGAAGGGGGTAGGCCATTGTTCCTCTAGACATCTGCTTCTTTACCTTTGAGTCTTTATTTTAGTTGTTCAGAGTCAAATTTGAGAGCCCAAGATGGAAATCTGCAGAACTAGTTATAGCACCAAGATAAATTGTTACTTTATGAGAAACAAGAGAAGGCTTTTTCACTTCTCATTCTGTAAAGAGCATTAAAATGCTACTAGGAAAAAGAAGTATATGTTCTCTGTATTCATACTGGTCTTACAAGGAGCATGCGTCCAGCCCAGCTCAACTAAAACAGAAGCATATTTTCTAGTATGAGAACTTGTGTATGAGCTCAGGCTGATGCATCCTCAAGAGGACAGGCTGATGTGTGCAGCTTTTCGTTTGCAGTCATGCAAGTTTAAGATCTAAACCAGGAATCTCCAGAAAATCAGTGTTAGATCTTAAAGCTACAGTGTTATTTGAGAACTGGCAGATCTCCCTACCTTTTTCATATTACTTATTTTGCCTTGTTGCTACTGTCTCGTTGAAGGAAATTTTTGAAGCTCAATAGCTTTATGTTGTTAAATGTGGTAGATTTATGAACTTCCATTCCCCAAATCACTACTTGTATTGTAAGTGTTAATGATGGGATTGCCCTTTCATGTAAATATAAATACAATACAGTCTGCTGACCTTGACTGCTGAAAAAGCACTATTTGATGCAGTGTGGTTATGGAGTAGAGTACAAATAAAGTACTCTTTCCTTCTTGGTGACTGAGATGGATCTGCTTTTTCCTTTGTTTGTCCTGTTAATTACACAGCATAAAGCAAGTTTGTGGGAAGAGAACTTATATTAGGCCAATCAGCATAGTTGGAAGTGGGCAAACTGTTGTGTATATAAGGTTTTGTGTGGTTTCTGGTCAGAGCACTGCTTTCCTTCTACTACCCAATGTATTGCAAAAGCTGAACCACCTTTTAAAGAATGCAAGAGCATGACTGGGGTTTTTGTGTGTGAATTATTTGGTATTTGTGATGTTCTTTTCTTTGTGTATGTTGCTTGTTTTGCTGCAAGTTTTGAAAAAGGAGGGTTCTCCTACCTGCAGGGCAACCTACACTTGCATTCAAGAGCAGATCTGGTACCACAAAATGCCCTGTCCAAGGACTGTGTGACATGCAGTGTCCTAGACTGAAAATTCAGAAGGAAAATCACAAGATGTGGGAATCCAGAAAAGTAATGAGTTCTTGAAATTGGGGGAAATTGGCTTCTCTGTGAAGCATCTTGATACGTGCACTGAAATGGGTTATTGTTGTGCAGAAGGGGCTTCTACATTGTAGTTGAGGGGGGGACAGGCATGGTGTACTCCTGTGAATTCATTACAACTAGGCCATCAGTCTGTGTGTGTATTTATCAAATTGTGGGGGATTTAATGCATGAAAAACTGAAAGGTACAGAAAATAAGATTTAATTGCTGCAGTTGCTTATAGGTACTTGTGTCCATATAGCCTTTGGAAACTGTAGTTTCTGCAGATGTGCCATAGCACTTCAGCCTTTTATATGAAATTACGTATTTCTGTTGACTAGCTTACATCATAGTGTGACTTTATTGCCCATTGATGCTCTTATTTTAAGGCTGTACAACATACGTAGCCACTAATTGCTGGACCACACTGATTCACAGTATTTGTAACACGGGTCATGTAAGAAACAATTCCCAAGTACAGTAGGTGTATGCTAAGCAAAGAGTAATTGCTTAAGAAACAGGCTGGTTGCTTCATCTGTTACATATTTTGCATTTAAAACTTTGTGGTTTTCAAACCACAGTGTTTCAGTGGTATTGGCAGCGTTCAAAGACTAATATTGCCTATGGGTGGAGTCAAAAAGATTTCTGTACAAAATATTGGCAGCTGAGGCTGGCAAGATTTACTTTGCAGACTTAGTAAGCAAATCCATATTAATTGGCATATGATGTTATGTCTTCCATCACTCACAGAGTATGTTACTGAAGAGTTAAGGGCAAATCCAGTAATTCCATGCTTTGTTAATATACAATAAAGTGAATATGGACCCTTTTTACTTTATGGAGTCTCACTGTGTCCAAAAATAAGTTTCTGAACCATTGTCCCTTCCTATATTGTGTTGCATGAGGAGCAAGTCTATGGAACCTTGCCTTTGCTGTTAAGCCATTGACAGTTTTCTGGAATAAAGATCTAAATGTTATCTCCATGCAGCATGTCCTTTGCTAAGCAGAGAATGCTTGTATATAGCCATTTGACAGCATCTACCTGAAGATGTCTGTCACTTCCTAAGGCTGTTTTTTTGGAGAGGATGAGTAAGTAAACAAAGGCTTTAGGTCTATTTTGTAATCTCTTTATAAACACATGATCTTTTGTGTCTTTAAGATTCTTTGAGGCATAAGTCAGGACTTGAGTGTGAGAAGTGAAAATATTTTTATTAAATGGGAGTGGTCTTGATTAAGAGTTGGAGTAAGTTTTTTGTACCTCCCATACTGATACATTGTGCATGTATAAGCGTAAAACATGTATATGTGTAAGTGTACATTTCTGTTTAAATATGCAGTAAAATCCTTAAAAGACCATCTAGCTGCATCACTGTTGAAGAACAAAAAAACAAATGCAGACTAATACTAAGAAATCTGTTTCAGGTTATCTGTGTCACAGTCACTGAGCTCATGTCCTTTCCCCTTCCTTTTTGTTAATCATTCCCTCATGAGCTCCAGTCATCCATTTGGTTCCAGGAGGGATTGGTCAATTTTCCCTGAGTTTAAATACCGGTTCTGTAAACTGCAACTCTTAACGTGTCTGTCTTGCATCCAGACTTCTGAGACTATGTTACTTGTAGAAGAAGGAGGATTTCTAACCCCTGACTGAAGAGTCTTCCTAAGGCATAGCATTGTCTGTTAGAAAGAAAAAATCTTGGAGAATGTATTTTTTTAAACTGTGAACATACCTACAAGTCTGTCTCTTTTCTGGATTAGAGAGGTCAAAGCTGCTTCCCTTTGCAGCCCTCTTCTTCCGTGTTAGTCTGTTGGGTTTTTTTTACTATCAACACACATCATCTTGTTTTCTTTATTTTATTTCAGTTTTCTTGCGGAGACACTTCTCAACTCCAGACTGTTCTTTCTAATCTGTTTTCAGAAGAGTGCCATTTGCAAATCCACACTGTGCTTTGCTGGAGGTAGGGCAGGGGTTTGCAGAACTCTGCAGCTTCCTTGGCACTCCTTCACCTCTGAATATTTGTATTTAGTAAGCCATTTTGGTAGTCTCGTGAACAGAGCACAGCATTAGAGCATAAGAGGCTCTAATGTAAGCTAGATCACTAGAATCAGCTACACAGGATAATTTGAGTAATCTATCTAAATTTACAGAAGCTTTACCTTCTAGGGGATTATATGCACTGTTCCTAAAACTGTTGTGCGTTCATGTTTTTCAGTTATGACAGGATGAAAGCAGTCAGTCTGGTTGTATATCTCATTAATGTTGAGTAATATATTTTAATAATAGCTGTTTGTTTAGAATTTCCTAGCATTTTGCACTTCCTAAAGAAAGCGTGAGGAAGGCGAATTAATTTTTAATTTGATTATGTGGCTATAGAGCTCAGATAAATCTGTTAGATAAACTGTACGTGTTACGAGAATGCTGTATTTTTATTATGCAATCATGAAGTTGCTATTAGTGCTTGTTACAAAAAGGTATTTTTAAGGAGTTGGTGTCTGTAGAATGTACACTCGCATAAATACATGAAAAACACTGCAGGTGGTGTTTGGCAAAATGTGCAACTCTGTGAAGAAATGGTACCATTTTAATTTTTCTAGGTAAATTTTTCACAAAATGCCTCCCCTTTTTTTTTCTTTCTTTTTTTTTTTTTTTTGACACCTCCACTCTCTTCCCCTCTCCCCAATATTATAACACATGCATTTCAACTTTTTTTGGATCCTTATAATTTGTGAACACTTGCACTATTCACACTTCCCACACTTGTCAATCTTCAGTAAAAACGCCTTCATAAGGTAGATATTATACAATTTAAAACATAAAATCCCCTTTACAATTATTTGTTATAGACGTCTTCAGCTTCACCGGGGTAGCAGCAATGAAATAGTCGCGGGGCTCTAGCAGTAACAAAATTCCTAAGACCAGATTTAGCATTGGTGGCTGGGACTGGGGGAGGTGGGGAAGAGGAACGTGTCCAAGGAGCACCAAGACAGCAGTGTTTCTCTTGGTTGTTAATAGTGTCTGTCTTTTTCTTCGTCTCAGAAGGACCCAGAATTCACAGTAAATGAAATGATGGTGGAGGAGACAGTGAACTGAGAGCAACGTAGGTAATGTTAAAACCAGAAAAAGCCAGTCTTGCCTTTTTCTCAGGATATTGCTAAGTATATGCTTTGTTCCTATTTGTTCACATAACGAGAAGGAGGTGAACTGTATCCAGAAAAGTCTCTTATGCCTAAAGATGATTATATTTTTTTTTTTATCCTGGTTGGCAGCCCTTGAATTCACTATAGTTGATAGAAAACGTCTTCTCTGGTGTTGGTAAAATGAGCTCTTTTTTTCTGCTACAGCCTGGGCCTTTTCTTGTGCTTGCTGGAAATGTGACACTCATTCTAATGACGTGACTGAGTGAACTAATCTCTTTAATCAACTAGTCGGATGAAATCCTGCCTACTTGGGACCTTTGGGAGAATAGTATGTGCTGAAGCCTGTTTGTGAATGTGCAAAAAGATGTGGTTTATAATGCTGTTCTCCATTAAAATCCATGCCAGTGAATGCAGGTGGTGTTACCCAACTTCTTCCTCCTGTCACATGCAGCTGAGCAGCATGTGCTTTTAGTAACAAGGGTAGTGCTGTAACCAGTACTGTGGGAATTCAGACTGTAGATCAGTTTTCCCTTCCAGACTTAATGACAGTTAAATGCACTTCCCTAAAAATCTTAGTGATGTCTTATCATAGCTGCAGGATGTTGTTCTTTTGTGTGTGTGTGTGTACACCCCCTTCTTTTAAATACACTCCCATACCATTTTGCTTCGCTTTCTCTGCCAATAGAGCCCACCTCAGGTGTATAAAAAGGGATTTTCAGAACCAGGTTTCATTTGTATCTCTAAGATCTTCTGGCATTTACTGCTGCAAGAGAACTGGTGTGATGAATCTTAGGCACCTTAAACACAGTCTTGAAAATGAGGGTCTGTTATAAGAATAGCTTAAATATTGCAAGAAGGCCCTGAAACCTTTTTATGTTTTGGACCGCTCAGCACCAGTGATGCAAAACTGAAGGCTTAAGGATTGCAACAGCCTTGGTGGGAATAGTATGTATGGGTAGGTATTAAGAGGATTTATAAAGGTCATGGGAGACCTGAGGCAGCCCATCAAACAGCAGTGCCTAAGGACTGCTGAGAAACCCCCCTATGAAACTAGTGCTTTTCTTAACTGCTCTACCTTCTACACTGAGTTCTCTGAGAGAGTTCAGGACAGGCTGTTAGCAACAAAATTATTCCTATGCTTTGGTAATTAATAACCTTTGACTGTGTGTAAGTGCCTGAAGGTGCAGGGGGAACAATCAAAAATGTCAGGATGTCATCTGTATCAGGATTTCATAACTGTTTTGTGTGAGGTGCCTCACTGTCAGGAGAGCTGGGCATCAAAACTGCCCCTTAGAAGGCAGTAGCCTGTGCTAAGCCACGTACCAGCTGGAAAACTAGCTTACATTGCGTTACGTGACATAGGCCATGGTTTGGGAATACTGGTCTGTGATTAAGCTTTAATGTTTTACTGAAACAAAGGCTTTCTGGCCACTCGAGGATATTTCAGTTCTGCCACAAATTAGTATTGTAACCTTTAATGAAGGCGGTGCATTTGCAGAATATGTGAAACTGGGGTGGTATCCTTCCACAAGTTACATGAGAAAGCTATTATTGGTACTGTTACTGAATCTGAGTTTTGCAAATAAGTCTAGGAACCATGTCCAGTTAGTAACATGATGGTAGATTTTCTGTTCACGAGGGACACCCCTCGTGTACCGATCTTTCACCATATTTTGAAAAAGTGGATGAAAATCTCTCATGGAAGTAGTATGAAAATTAACATTGGTAAAACTGGTTTGGTTTTTTTTGAAATAGTGTGTGTTTGCAGGGTCCTGCATGAATATGTAATGCATCAAGTACTATGTTTTTGTCAGTTTTTAAATGTATGGTGTTGGTTGTGGCTAATATTCCTTTTCAAATTATCTTTGGCATACATTTCTACTTTGACAAGTTCATCTTCTTAGTCTTACAGTGTCACTTAAAAAAGCAATGATTTATATAAAGACTGAATAATTTGAAACTTTATGGTCATATTTTGCAAAGGAGATGTTGCTAATGGTCCTCCAAGTTAATAGCTGAGGTTAATGTGTATTTTTAAATGGGACAGATTTATTTTCATCAGGGCCAAAGTTCTTCTTGCTTAGAGTGTGAATACCATAAGGGAATAGTAAGGAATTAAGAAGCAAACATGATGAAATGTTGGTCTTTGCATCCAAAAGAGGATTTAAGTCATGAACTCCTGACCTTGTGATCCTCAATTACTTATCCTGGGTGAGGGAAATCTGTTCTACTTTAATGTTTTTATTAATGTGACTTGGAATGAATGCAAGCATTCTTTTCTCTTAAAACACGTTTAAAGAAAATAAATCTGGATTAAAAAATACTAGATCTTTTAATTTTTAATCCAAGTTGGGGTTTTTTTTTCACATAGTCAGTTTCTAACAAATAAAAGCAAACTCAGTGAACCTCTTGGAGGGGCTTGGTTGTTGTTTTACAGGGCACGCTGAACCTTGACAGCGCTAGCTGAGAGCTGATGGCCAAGTATATTGGAATGTTACTTAATGAATAATGTATTTAAGGCGCTGTTATGCCCTCCTTCTCCTTAGAACACCATGAAGGCTCAGTGCAATGGTTAGCCAGTGGTTGCATCAACCCATCTTCTGCAGTTATAGCAAACCATCCAAACACGTCACCAGTTTTTAACAGATTTCCTACAAAAAGTAGATTTTGCCTTTATTTCTAATGTATCTTCTCTTGTACCAAAATACAGGGAAAAATCAGACTGGTGTCTTATGTTCATAAATGTCTTTCTGCTAACTGTTTTTGAAGACCAGGTCTGTCTCCCTGTACTGTGCCATGTTTGCCTTTTATTATTTGGAACATGGGAGATTTCTGTGAAGAGGTGAAGTGTAGGAAAAGCAGTGAAGATATCTTGATGCAGTGGCAAATTAGTCCCCACTTTAGAGAACTTCTTTGTAGGTCTCAGGGTTCAGAGCTTCTTTAGTAAAATGTGAACTCACATGAGGTTGGAAGAAGGCAAATGGAAATGTGTGCTAAAGCAATATACTTCAGTATCACCGAAAGTTAACTCCTGACCTAGCAAAGCACCCAATTTTTAAATCTTGTGTTTCAAATTATAAATCATGCTGTTGTAAAAGCCAAATAGATTTTTTGGTGTGCTGTAGCTCAAGGTCTGGTTTAAGTTAAGGTTACTTAGCTTGTCATTCTGACTGCTTGTGTAATGTTTCATTAAATGTTTTAGAACTCATGAAGCTTCATGTGCATATACTTCACAGAGCTGTGGAAATCTCTGCAGGAACATAAGTGTAGAGAGAAGAGGAAACGCTGTTGTCAGATTGTGGGATCTGACCTGATGTGACCGATTGGTAGTTCCATGCCATCGATTAGGCCGCAGATAGGGTGTGCAAGGCAGACTATTGGATTTTTGCTGTGGACCGGGAAATCTCATGTTTTTGTGTCTAAGCTATCAAAGAGCTCTTGTGTTTGGATTCTTTGTTTCATAATATTAATGCAGTAGATTTGCATGTATTTTAGCAAATATCACTGGTCTGAAAGCTATTTTTGTCAAATGTTGGAAATGTGTTTTAACAATTCCCAAAGATTGCTTGAGAAGAAGTTTATATAGGCTGTCATAACTCACATGTCAGTTAACAACTTAACATCCTTGAAGTCTTTCTTTAATCATTTTTGCATGAAAAACTTAACTTTCATGAACAGAAATAACTAAAATTGTTCTCATCTGAAAAGTCAAATGAACATAAGCGTGAGAAACAACTCCCTGAGAGGCAGCACGTCTCCAGCAGAAGAGTGCCTGTATGCTGCTGTGAATACTCAGGGTAGTGATAAGCAATTTCAAACTCATTTTCACATTCATAAGTTGAAGTTAATGACATTTCCTCACTTTTTTTTAAAGGAAAAGCCAAGTGTTAGGTCATTTGTAACTATTAGTATTGTGAGCACAGAACTAGTGCTCACTTAAAATGTGTGAGGACTGTTCTTCATGTTTTCCTGGCTGATGTCTGTAAGGGCACTTGTTTTATGCATTGGAATACGCAGTCTGTGGCCTGCAGGCCTGCTGGTGCACTCATTCTTGCCTGCCCTTTGTATAGGAAGCTCCTTATGAGCGTTCCATATTGCTCTGATTCTGGCAGTCTGTTCCTCAGGCACTGTCTTTTGGGGGGGATCATTGGCATGAGCCAGGACTGACTTAGGACAAGCCCTTGTCTAACTTTACACACCACTGTTTGCACAAGTTGCACAGTGAAAGGTGACGAACACATGCAATAATCCTAGTTACAGGGTGAGAAAAGGTGTTACGTGACCTTCAGGACTGGAAGGCTGGGATACAGTGCTATGAACCATTTAAACAATGCTTTGAAGGCTGAATTGTAGTTCTGAGGCTTCCTATAGCACTCACCACTACCATATATGTGGATTTCACAAGTACCACTAAACTGATGTGCATAACACCTAATTGAGAGGAGATTTTAGTGGTGTAGGCACCTGGAAACTGAGTCTCACAGCCTTTAAAAAAATATGTTCTCTGATTATCAGCTGTTTGTTGTTTATGTGGGGTTTGGGTTGTGTTTGTTGGGGTTTTTTTCCAGGCAGGGTATATTTATCTAGTTTAGTGCTCCTAAGACTTTCCATACTTTCTGGTAAGCACTTCGAATTTTACATTACATTTTATGTACTGAGCACATGATACCTGTATATTAGTGGTGTGGCTGTCAAGTCCAGCATATGGGAAACAAACAGAAAAATTGGTGAGATGAATGCTTTAAACTACTTGGTTAAATGCACAGTGAAATTAGAAGAGAGAATGCTTTTCATGTTCTGTTTTGTTTTGAAGAAATGTTCAATTGCTTTAATGACTTTTGCAGTTCATGAACTCATTCACTACAGTTGTGTAAGAGGAGTCAAGAGTCCTAGAAACAACTATCCCTTACAGCATAACACTTGTTCATTCCCAGAGGACGTCAGTTGTGCCCTTAGCAATGAGGAAGGAGTCCTTCTGGGAAAAACAGGGCATTGCCATTTAATTGGACATTGCATCATAAAACAGATTCATAAGGGAGGATGGTATGGAGGGAATTAGTCACACAGGTATCCTTAGTTTAGAAGAGTCTGCATTTTACTGGCTCTTGTGTTTCTTTTAAAATAAGCCTATGAGACATGCTAGATTATTTTACATCAGCTTGACATGAGCCATCAGAGAGGTTCTTCGTCTATTGTGCATCTACATTGATGTTAGAGGTGGCATGTTATCCTCCCTATAGATAACACTTGGGGCTGCAGAGAAGATACTTTGCATTAGCTGTAGAGGAGCGTCAGGTTGCAGGAATCTGGCTGTCTGCTAACGTACATGGCAGTGAGCATAGGCACTTTCACATGGTTCCTCCACTGCCACATCTTCCTCTGCTCCTTTCCGAGTTTAACCATGATTCAGTCTTATTTCATTCCCATCCTGATCGTAAGCACAGTCATGTCAGTGTGACCTAAATGTGTTTTGTTTCCACTCCTCCACCACTGTGGAGTCTGTGGTTGCCACAAATGAATTCATTCTCGCAGGACCTCTCAGAGCTGATACTCAGTGTTTATCAAGATACTCGTCAGTCTCAGGTCCATAGTTTGCCAGATTCATTTCCACTTGCACTGCATCAGTCTCAGTCTCCTTTCAGAAATTGTTTGTCTTTTTCTTTGACCAAGTTCTCAGGTGGCAGACATCACACCGAGCCGATCTGTTCTCCACGGTTACCGGTTCTAGGTTCTCTCTCCCCTCTTCAACTAGTTTGCAGTCCAAATAACTTCCCTTTTAGCAGACCCTGCTCCTGTTCTTCATTTTGACAATGCCACTTCTAACTCCACGATGCTTGAACCTTGCACGGGAGACATGGGGAGCATATCTTTGTTCTAGACTTCTCCTGGTTCTAAATCAAGGGCAACTGCAGTTTTCAGAATACAGATTTTTTTTTTTGTGGGTTGAAGCATTTTGTCTAGGGAAGGCAAGCATTTACCAAGCAGGTGCAACATTCTTCTCCTCCTTGACTCCACTTCAAAGAGAAAAGACCTGGAAAATTGACTAATATTGGCAGATTTTCACACGGGTAGCAGATGGGTCCCATTATCTTAAACTTTACATTGCCCTTCAGACTTCCAAATCTTGACTCAAAGCGTATGGATGCTCAGACATGATTACATGGTGTTTGTGAGCTTTTTGTTTGATTTTAGGAAGATGTCATCAGAATATATTAAACCTGGCAAAGTATTGTATTTTCTTCTTTGTTCACAGAAATTACCTGTTTTGGCCAAATTTTCCAAAATCCGCACTCTGACATGACTCTCAGCATGGAACATTTCTGCACAGCAGCTAACGTTTGGTGAAGTCACAAGCAGCTGAAAGCAGGGTCTTATAATGGAAGTTGTCAGGCAATCTTTTTAATAGGCAACTTTGGAAGCACTGCTGCTGTTCCATCTAGAGACCTTTCTAAATTTGAGGTACCCAGGTGTTTTCTACCCCAGAGACTGAGTGCAACTCTAAACCAATGTGATTCCACAACACAAAGGTATTCTGTGCAAGGAGAAAGGTGTAAGGAGCTTTGACACTACAGCTAGTGCGCCTTTAACTCTATGTGTGAAACTAATGTTTGTCTGTCCCTCGGAATTCAAGGCTGCAAATAAATTAATCCAAGTTTGCACTACTAATTAGTTGAGAAAAAGGAGTTTGGATTCACTATAGTTTCAACATCAATTAATGCACTGGTAGAGAAAGCCGCAGTGTAATTAAGGAGTATTCCCTCTCTCCTCTGGGGTGCACACTGCCATCTTACAGTTGACTGTAAAAGGAAGAGTGGAAGTGTTGCCAGCCACTTTTTTGTTGTGGTTTTGTAAGCATGCACTTCCTCTTATGAGCTAACATTTTTGCAGACAATTAAAAAAGAACTATTTAAACCATTGTTTAATCATCTTTGATTTGAGGCAAGTATACCTGTCTTCTCTAGTTTGTCATGCTAATATACCTTGTGTCTAAGAGCCATGAGATGTACATAGTGCTGGTTTTCTTATTTATTTTCCTTAAAGGCATGAGTACAATTGTTTAAGTTTTTTAATCATATGCAAACACATGACTGAAACAAGAAATACTTTTCTGTGAAACTTAAGTAGCTAGTCATTGATGACAGTCACTGAACTACACAGTTACATTGCTTAGGCAGCAGTATTGAATGCTTAATGGATTTGTCTACTTTTTTGTTTGTTTGTTTGAAAGCCTCAGCCTTGGTAAGGTTTTGTGGGTAGACTGAGGACCATAAAAAATTTAGGAACTACTTTAAATATTTGCTATCAGGCAGTCCACTGAAATTTTCCAATTGTTTTTTTCTAGCTTGGTGATGGATGTGTTTCACGCAGTACTGTTAGGAAGTCTGGATTAAAAGGAGAGACTGTATTTGGGTTGAGATGTCAGCTGTAACTTCTCAATGATGCTGACAGCCTGCATATCCTCCTTAGTCTAGGAACCACAGTTGGAGCTGTTTTAAGCCAGGACACAACTTCCTGTCTGCAGGGAAATTCTGTCTTGGAAAATTTCAGGTGTTTGTCAGTATTTAAAATAATCATCATCATAATAAACTTGGACCTGAGCTGACCTCCATCAAAGCAAAAGAAATGCCAGGTTTGTTGTTGGAGCAATGCAGATTAGGCTTATTATGATGGGCTCTCTTGATTAACTGTTGAAAAGTTAAAGTTCTATTTTGTTGACATATTCCATGCACTATTATGGAATTCAAAGTATGCTGTGCAAAGACATTTGATTTGTCATGGTTGGACTTAAGAGCAATATAAGGTGTACCTGAGAATGATAAAAATATGGGGTTAAAGAAGACCTTTCAGATGGACCTCCCGGATAAAGAGTTATATTTATGTTTTACCTGACAGAACAGTATCCAACTTGTTCTTGACAATTCTCCAGTGTTACAGATTTTGTGATCTCCTGAATTAACCTGTTGTAGTGCTTACTTGAATCTTGTAAGTATGCCTTTTCCTGGTATCAAGCTGAACTCTCTCTTGCTGCAAGTTAAGGTAAACATTTCCTGTTTTCTCTGACTGAACTGATCATTATCTTCTTTGCAATAACCTCCTGCATCTTAAAAAGTATTTCATATTTGTTTCAGATTAACCTCTTTTATGTTAAACACAATTCTTTCAGTCTTTCTTCACGGGTAAAGTTTTTTATATACCCGACAGTTTTTGGATACTGTACTCCAGTACGGATTTGAGAAAATCCCATCAGTTCATGTTAATAATTTCTGTAAAGTGTATCAAAGAAATATCGCCTCTACCTAATAATGGAATATTTTCCTTTCTGCTGAAATTTGTATTTAAGAACCAAGGTTAAAACTTTGTAGTAACAGATGGGGTAGTGGCCAATGAATAACACAACCACTTCAGTATTACCTAGATCATCTAAATGCTGTGGAAACAGTGGTTTGACCTCTTGATATTGTGACTCTTAATTTTTGACTTGCATGTTAGAGCACTTGTAAGTGGTCTGATCAAAGTAAATGCAGAATAGAAACTGAAAGCCTCTTATCCACCTGAACAGCAGTGATGTGAACAGCAGTCTGGTTCACAGTGAGCTTGAATTACTTTATGTTATCAAGCTTGTGCAAAACACTTTACATGGATTAGGAAATTCCTAGGAAGGAAAAAACCCATATCTGTGATACAGATCCTTATCTGTGTTGACATATCCAATGAGTTTTGAAAGGGAGCAGGATTGTTCATTTGTTTATTTTATGGTCTTTATATTTATCTGACATAAATTCAGTTTCAGTATTCCTGACTGTTGAGGGGATTGTGGGGAACTTTTCTTTCCTTTTTTTTCTAAGTATATTTGATGTGTAACTGGAGTTTAGGCATGTAATTTTGTCTTTTAACGAAGTATTCATGATTATGCAGAAGATCTAGTTAGAGACAAAATATAAATGTCTAATATACTGCTGTTTGTGGTTTATTGCCTTACTCTGGGCACCCAGCTGGCGTGTGCTGCCTGCAAGTTCATTAACACATTTCCTGCATTGTAGGAACCTCAGGCATTGACGATGCCCTTGACCTTTCTGTTCTTCCTGGAACACTTTAGAGCTAGGACTTTTGCTCTTTTCTGACATGCTCACATAGATCAGCATGTCATGTTTATGGCCTGTGCAGCAGAGCACTCCCAGCGTACTCTGGACTCTGTGGAGCTAATTGCCTATTGAATGATTGTCTGTGATTGCATGAGCTCATAACTATGTTCATGACTTCCAGTCCTCTGCTCCTTGAGACACTGTCAGATTCTGTCCAACCTTCTATCTTGAAGTGTCCCTGCAGGTGGTTTTATCTGGATTTTTGCTTTATTTTGGAGCTGTCTTTTTTCCTTCTGTAGAGAGCATATATTCTGAATTGCTGTGGAAGGTCTTACTGAGTTCCCAAAATAAACAAACTCCAGAAGTCATTAAATCTGTAGGCCCACATATATGTTGTGCTCTAATCTTACCCACTGTGAAACAATAAATGGGTGTTTTTACTGCAAATGGAGCAGTGCTGCCCTTGCATAATGCTTATACATAAGTATAATCTTCTTTAAATTTATGTGGGTTTTTCCTCTTTCCTGTGATGTCACACATGTTCAAAATGAATACTGATTCTAAGTGTAAAAACTGACATTAGTATTTGGATTCCTGAATGTAGTGTGAACTGTACTTCCTAGTAAGATGTAATGCATGAATCCGGACAAGATATTGTAGCATTGCAGTTTGAGGCTGAAATCTATTAAAAAGTAAACACAAATCCAGAATAGGCTGCTCTTAGTTATACCTTGAAATTTATTTCAGTTCAGACTGTGTTTACAATGTTAATTTCTGTCTTGAAGGGCCTAGCAGACTTTGAAAGGCTTCTGTCCTTGCTGTCTGTAATTCATTTGGAAGATCATGTGGCTTTAGAAGAGATTTTTTTTTTGTTTGCTTTTAATTTGAGGAAAAACACTAAACATGTTTTTGCCTGTATTTAAAAGAAGCTACAATTATGTCAAAAAATACCACAATGAGGAAGTCTTGAGTACATATAATAGGTTTTTAATGACTGTAGCATATGGTAAAAAGGGAGTCTGAAGAGATCAGTACAAGGACATACTAAATTAGTGCAGAAACACACTAAACGCTTTAAAATGGGTACACTAAAAGTCCTTTCTAGGTATTTTTCCAAACCACAATGAGTAACTTGGTAGAAAAATGTATTTTGCTTGAACAAAACTCTGAAGTGAAATAAGTGTGCCAGAACTCTAGAGAATGAGTTCCTCAGAAAGCCTAGTAAGTATAGGCTTCTTTGTCATCACATAACTTACCTGTTTTTACAGTCCTTTAAAATTAAAATCCACAGGTTTAAAGACCTCAGAAGTATCAAGGCATGTATGGTAAAATGTGCAGCTCTGATGTTTGGATTATTAGAAAGCTGCTGTTTGTTTGCTTTTCTGTCAGGTTGCTTTTCAATGGAACAAATTTATTCCAAGAGGTAATTAAAACTGGGAGTCAGTTTAAGGTGTTTCACAGCTTTCATTTTGAAATATAGCATTATCATGATACCAAACACTTAAAATCTAATAAAACATTAATAGAAACTAGGAATAAAGAGAACAATAAATAATGAATAATATACTACAATAGAGTAAGAAAACTTTGTTCTAGTTTCTAAGAATTTTGGATGTGTGAGGTCAAATGCATCTTTTAAGATGCATCATTAAGAGGCAAGGCAGCCTCCACAACTATTTTGCCACAGCATCACAGTCTAACAAACTTGGCAGGAGTTATTTTAGTATCCAAAGCAGACTTAATCATGAACATGTACTCGTGTTGAGTCGTGCAGGTATTTGATATTAAAAGAAAAGAAAAAAAAAGACAATAAATGTCTAGAAAAGGAAGAACTTGAATGGTAAATATAGTGAAATTTATACTGGACCACCTGTGGCTGACAATTGAACCAGTACTTCAAGACAATAAATAAATCAGTAAAACATTGCATAGATGTCTGTCTCCAGAAAAACTACTGTGAATGTATTAGAGTAACAGAGCTAGTTTTACATAATTAATGATAAAATCATAAATTAAAGATATTCACAATGCCAGATTTTAGGCTCTTTAAATATAACTATCTCTACCATAAAGGAATAGCTTCTATGGAGCAACTGAAGCAGATGCTTCAAAACAGTAAATGTTTCAGCAACATAAGTTTAATTTTATTGTGCCACTCCTGCATTACCTCAGGAGAAATTTCACTTCTTTCTGCCTAGAGAAAGAACACAGGGAGAATTGCCACATGCACTGAGTGCCAGAACAATCCTGCCAGCTCATCTGAAGTTAAGACCTGTCCTCAGCCAAGCTGTGTATATAATTTAATTTCCTATTACTATAATCCAGAGATGTGTGGTCATTTTTCTTAGCATGTTCTCTAACCTGTTTTAAGCAGTGTACTGTCTGTGTTTCTGCCTAGAGAAAGAACACAGGGAGAATTGCCACATGCACTGAGTGCCAGAACAATCCTGCCAGCTCATCTGAAGTTAAGACCTGTCCTCAGCCAAGCTGTGTATATAATTTAATTTCCTATTACTATAATCCAGAGATGTGTGGTCATTTTTCTTAGCATGTTCTCTAACCTGTTTTAAGCAGTGTACTGTCTGTGTTACAACACAAACAAAATCACCCTCAGTACTGTTGAGGGTGCATCACCAGCCAGCTGAGGGTGGTGATTGATTCCCTCTGCTCTGCGGTGGTGTGGCCTCATCTCAAGTCCTGAGTGCAGGATACAAGAAGGATATGGAACCGTTGGAGAGCATCCAGAGGAGGGTCACAAAGATGGTGAAGGGTCTAGAGGGGGAGCCATGTGAGGAGCAGCTGAGTTCAGTTGGCTTGTTCAGCCTAGAGAAGAGGAGACTCAGGGGAGACCTCATCACTGTATATAACTTCCTCACGAGGCACTGATGTCTTATCTCTGGTGATCAATGACAAGGACCTGAGGGGATGGCATGAAGCTGTGTTAGAGGAAGTTTAGGCTGGATATTAGGAAAAGATTGTTCACCCACAAGGTGACTGGGCACTGGAACAGCTCCCCAGGGCAGTGGTCGTGGCACAAAGCCTGCCACAGTTCAGGAAGCATTCAGACAATGCTCTCAGGCACATGGTGTAATTCTTGGGGCTGTCCTGTGCAGGGACAGGAGTTGGACTCAATGATCCTTGCAGGTCCCTTCCAACTGAGGATATTCTATGATTCCATGACTGTTGGCTGTTAAAAGAAAGTGCTCTTAAATTCTGCTCTCAGTTCTGGCCATGCATGAAACATTTTGATGCTGGGGTTTTCTTTCTCATCTGTGTTTTCCCATTGTAGATAATTTGAACAGCTGGCTTCAGTTTTATGAAATGTGTGGCAGTACCATCCATTAAACTCTGTGAACTTATGATTATTATGATAAATTGTTTACTGTGCTACTTTTACCTGTACAAGGCATCATGTTTCCTTTTTTTGAGGAAGATTTGCTTGCATCTGAAGCTTAAGGTGACTTTTTGCATTACTATCATTGGCATGCACATTTTTTTCCCCTAGATTTCACTTGTGCTTTTATGAATCTCAGTTGTTTGTGTTAGTGCCTAGAAGTTTCAAATAACTTGGGTTGTATATAGGAGAGTGCATAACAAAATTGCTGGCTTTACCTGGTTTTATATGTGGCTGCCATAATAGAATCCTTTAAATGTTCTCTCTCCTTTTTCTTTTTTTTTTTTTTTTTTTTTTTGGGTTGTGTTGTGAGGGTTGAAATCTGTATGGACTGGCCTGCAGAAAAGCAGTGTTAGGAATTTAAGTGTAAACTTACTTTTATGTTTTCTAAGCCTAGTTTACTAAAAACATTTTGGTATAATATGGAATCAATTTGCATCTCTTCCTTAAAGATGCGCTAAATAATAAATTACTAAATTTTCTAAGTATCACTTGCAATAATGCACTTTATGTAATTATCCTACAAAATAAAAATTATGTTTATGAACAAGAAAAGTATCCCATCTTCAAACATGCTCTAACTTTTCCAAATACCTAAGAATAGCTTTTGGCAGCTGCTGATCTTCTGAGGGGATCACAATCACTTCAGGGACAGTGTGAAGCTCTGTTCTCTGTAGCAGACATTTCGTCTGTCCTATGTGTGTGTTCTGGGGCTGGATGGTCAGGCAGAAATGGCTTTTTTTTGCAATTGAAGGCTTTGCTGTGTAATTATGTTAACATGCCTGGTATTGTTGTCTTTAACTCTTCCCCATTTAGAAATTATGCCTTTGGGGTGAAGGATAGATGTGGAATTTCCAGACCAGGTTTGCTTAGCAGCTGCTGTCAGCAGCAGCAGCTATGCATGGGTGCCTAACTATGACAACGTTTTGAAGCGTAAAGCAGTCTCTAAGTTTCCCTTAAGGATTTCCGAACTTTTGGAAGCTTGTTCAACCCTTGATACAGTATCTCTAATCAGGCTGCCATAAACTGAAAAATCCCAGGTATTTCTGTGCATGGGTGTAAATCAGCTGTGTGGTACAGCTGCAGTAAGACCAATAGGGGAGAAAGGGCCATGTGCATTTATTTTTGTCTAGGAAATCCCAGATAAGGATGGCAGCCCAGCATACTTATGCAATCTCTCTTCCAAAGTAGAAACCGATCCTTCTCATGATCCCATTCATCTGCCTGTTCTGGGCTGCCCGTGCCAGCATCCTAAGCCCCTTGCTTTCCTGCCTCTGGCTTCACTAAATTTGAACTCTAGCCCATGCTCTGTGACCCAAGCCAATGTAACTGTGTGCTTTCTCCCTTCCTACTTCAAGTCCTGCTCTCTCCAAAGGAAAACAATCACGCGCTCTTCTTTCCCTTGCCCACTCCCATCTAACGCGTGCCTGCCCAGCACACGCCCGTTCTGCTCTCCTTCTGCACTGCTCCTGCCTATCAATGTGTAAACAAGGTCCCCAACACAAATCCTGCACTCACCTGTGGCACAGCCCCATGCCCTCCAGCACTGCTTATACCCTGTGGCAGGTTCGTGCTGCCTGCAGAGTCAGAAACGTAGATCTCAGGCAGGCTGGTTTGGCCTGGCCAGGTGGCTGCAGGCACCGGCGGACTTCGGGCAGCTTCTCAGAGCAGGAAGTTTTGGTTGGCCAAGTAATAATCCTTATCTCGCTGCGGCTGTAACAGGCTGAGCCTGGGAGGCGCTGCACTGGCTTGGTGCCTGTATTGCAGACATGGGACAGGTAGTGCAGTGCAGGACACCTACAAAGAGCTCCCTCAGGCACTGGGTTGATGAGGTCCTAAAATCATGTCATAGTAAATTTGAGTATTTGGCACTAGCTGGGAGAAGACTATGTTAAGCTGACATTGTTTCACCTGCTAAATTGTTAAAACTGTGGAGAACTATGTTTATTCCTTTTTCTTTGTAGTAAACAGGAAAAGAATGGTGGATTTGCTGTATATGCTCCAATTCCTTTTTTAATTCCTGTAATTTCTGTTTTCCTGTCTTCTACAACAAATATTTGGCAAATATGTATCACAGAATCAGTTAGGTTGCAAGGGAACACAGTGGGTCGTCTTGTTCAACCTCCCTACTCGAGCAGGGCCATCCTAAAGCACATGGCTCAGGGTTGCATCTAGACGGTTCTTGAATACCTCCAGTGAGGGAGAATCCACAGCCTCTCTGGGCAGTCTGTTCCAGTGCTTAGTGACTCACACAGTAAGGAAGTTCCTCAAAGTGTTCAGGTGCAACTTGTGCATCAGTTTTTGCCCATCATTATCTCTTGTTTTATTGGTTTCCCCAACTGCGAAGAGTCTGGCTCCATCATCTTGGCACTTCTCGTTCATGGACTTGTACACATTAATGAGGCTCCCTCTCAGTCATCTCTTCTCAAGGCTGATGAGCCCCAGCTCCTTCAGCCTTTCCTCATAAGTGAAGTGCTCCAGTCCCTTAATCATCTTAGTTGCCCTCTGCTCACGGAACATCACTGTGTCACCATGTCTTGCTCGCCATGTAGTTCAGCCTGAAGTGATGCATTAAGCCTGTTCAAGGAAACAGACCTCTAAAAAAAACAACAGCCAACCAACATTGAAAATGGACATTTGAAATACACCATGAAAGCAGGTGCCAGGCATTAACCTGCAATGAGATTAATTTTGGCAAGCAGGGAACCCTCAGCACATTGATTTGTTGAGGCATGGGTTCGAAGATTGCCTCATCTGTGCTAACAGAGCAAGAAGCAAACTTCCTTTATCTTTAAAAAACTCAAAAAGATAAGAGCTCTCAAATGTTTTCTGCTAACAGAATATAATTAATTTAAGCAAATATACTTCTTTTACATGGTAAAATCGTTCTTGGTGCACTCTGTAGTCTGTTGCTTCCTCAGAGGAGTGGTGAGCAGTATTTTTCGCCTTGTCTAACCCACCATTGCCCAGTATTTTCCCATCCCTCAAATAACATTTCTAGTTCATTAGCTTCAAATGAAGAGAGAACAGTGAATGAATTTTCTGAAGATTATCATGGGCTGGAGATATACACCTTGATTGAAATATTTCAAAAAACAAACTGTTCTCATAGTAAAAATGCATGAGAAACGTGTTGGGGTTTTTTATGAAGTCTATAGTATCAGAGACGTGTTTAATATAATTTCCTCATTGAGAAGTTTATTTTTTCACTGAAGAAAATTATTCTCAGAAGTGTTCTTAAGCTCCAAGGGCCTTGGATCAAATATTTGCTCATTCAAGTCTCAAAATAGCCCTAAAATAGAGTTCAAACTCCATATTTAAATTTAAAAATGCTAAACTGAGTAACGTATTTTTATAGAAGATACGATACCTAGAGCTTAAGTTAAACTTTGCCCTTTTTATTGCAGTGAGAGTTGCCCTTACCTAACCATGGTCTAACCATGCTAGTATATTAAGACAAATCTAAAAATACTGAAGAGAGAAGGTGGTTTGGCACACCTCATGCTTTACATGACTTGTTATATTTATTAAGTATATATATAGTTTCTAAATAAGTAGAAAAATGTGGAAAGCAAAGCTTAAGCCAACCTAAATTCCTTGGAGATGAGATTTCAAGGAGAGAATGATACTCTTCAAATCTTTTTCCATAAAAGTAAATATTCATTACATATGCAGAAGTGAGACATAGTTTACCTATATGCCTATGCTTAGTTTCATGGGACTCTTTGAGCCTGGCTTTTCCATGTTGGCACGTAAGCAAGCAAAATCATTGCTCTTGTTTAGGCTTGGTTTCTCCTTGCCTGGGAAGTGGAGGAGGTATTATTAGCTGTTACTACGAAAATGATAGTGATTTCAGGCTGTATCAAATGTGTGACTGTCTTCCTGCTGCATTGCCTAAGGGCCCAAAGCCTAGGCAGGACTCAGAACCTGCAGCTGCTGCAGAGGTTGTCAGATGTTTGTCGTTTGCCAGATTTTAAACAATTAGAAAATTTCCACCATATCTTCAGAGCACAGCTTCCTTCCCTGCCCCCTTGGCCAACTTTCCCTCCCTGCCCCCTCCCCTTCCCTTGGCTTTGCTTGTAGCTGGGAGCGCTCACTATTCTGCCGCTCGCAGACACTGGTTTCTGCTGACTATGTACGTTTATTTACGTTAAGGCATTTTGCAATGTTAGGTCTACAGATGGAAGCCAGCGAAGGGTGGGTTTTTAAAGAACCTAACTAAAGCCTCTGAGAGAGAGAGCAATAATTTAGACCTTGAATATGAGTGAAACTTGTGTGTAGAAGTTGAACACAAAGTCTATAGTTCTTGCTAATGAATTGACATATATTTCAAATCCTGGTGATTTCAGTGTTCTTGTGAGGCATGAGTTAAGTTCAGCTGTGCATTTCTGAGAAATTTGTAAAACAGTTTCAGACCACTGTGGTTCTGGTGGTATACAATGCAAAAGAAGTGGAGATCAAAAGAAATAAGTTACACTGTATAAAGTGCATAACCTTACATGAGGTTTTAAATGCATTAACATTTTTTCATTAATTAAATGATTTAGGGTTTAATTAAAGCTAATATCTAGGAAAGAGGCTTCTAGTATGTTGTGTTACAGAGCCAGGAGGTGGTTGAATAGTACAAGAATTAATGCTCACTAATTTTGGTAGCAAATTTGCAGTATTAAATAATACAGCAAGTGTTTAGATGCTATCTCTAAACTCAGAACCACCAAATAGGTATTCAGCCAGACTGTTTTTATCTATCACTGTTCCTCAAATCTGACATCCATCCAATGACAAACTTACAAAGGGATGTAGAGATGAGGATAGGCTCCAGTTTTCCAAAACAGTATTCGAGTATTTGAAATAAGAGAAGCTATTTTTGTTTGTCCAAAGTACTTCTCTAGTCCACCTGTTTGCTCATATTATTTGACCGGGAATTGCTTTGTAGCTTTTTCCTTGCTGCTGTCCTTGTATTGTATGGATGCACTTCCACAGAGCTTCTGGGAATGTGAAGGAGGTCTCAGAGAAAACAGTGTTAAACTTTGCCCTGAATCACGCTGAAAGCAGCTGGCTTGCTCACTGAAAGGAGTTAGATGACCTGCGGAAAAGTTGATACACCAACCTTCAATTACAGTCTCAGATCTTCCTGTCCACACAAAGGACCAAAATAAGATTGTTCTGGCATCTTTTTTGGTTTTATAATCCTTATTTGTTGCTGCTTTGTTTAGCAGAATCTGTAACTATTATTTGAGCATAGTTCTTGTAATTTAGTAGTCACCTGTGATGACAAAGACTGTTTTGTCTGGGACAACAAATTAAACATTTCCTAACAATAGCGGAAGAGTATGTACAAATTACAAGTTACTGTACTATAGCAAATTTTCTGGGCTTGCAGTTGTCAGTTCTGTTCTGCTTTTGTCAGAGATTTTTCAGAACCTTCGCGTTTGTTAAGACCTGGAAGAACCTGTGGGAAATATTAGTATTTCATTCCACTTTGCATTGGCTGGTTTAAACTATTTTGTTCCTATTCTAGCACCTTTGGCTATCAAATACATTGGATTATTCTAGTACATTGCCCTCCCAATTAAACATTTGTATTTTTCCTAAGGTATTGTATACTCTCAAATAAGATTTGGGGGTTTTAATTGTGAGTTCTTGGTTTAGAGGTTATACATATCTTCTCTGGAAATACTTCTATGACTTCTAGCATCTTTGAAACAAGCTTTGAAGCACATAATATACAAATATATATAATACCTCAGTGAGTTTTATCCATATGGTTTCACAATATAGATCTCCCAAATGCTAGCTTTGAAACAAAAGTAGGGATTATCAACACTAGCTGGAAAATAACTACCTGACAACTTGTGCTGCTATCAAAATCCTGGGATTTCAATGTGGAAAATCCTTTGGCTTCTAGGAGTTAGACTTGCTTGCAGCTGGTACTGTCGGTATCATCTCTGTGACCATGTGCTGTACCTCGATGTCCCAAGAAACTCTCTCCTAGCGATTGACTGTTCTTGACTGTGTGCTAGTGCAACAGCAAACCCTCTTCTCAAAGATACCTCTGAAATATTCTCAATATGCTGAGATGACAGTGGAGGTTAACCCTTGGTATGGTGAATCTCCTTTGATCTTCTCAAGAACTATTTTTCAGCACCTATCAGTTGACATGCAGTTGTTCTCTCCCTTCAAGAACATGGATGTTTTGAGAGCAATGCTTCCTTAGGCAGAGAAACTCTAAAAATAAAAAAACAAAAAGGAAAACTGTTTTTTGTTTTCCTCTCTTTAGCAGTTAAGATACAAGGGAGTTTTCCTCTCTTTTTTGACTTTTGGCAGTTATGTTACAAAAGTAGAAAACCAGAACAGGTAAAAAGACAAGATATTTGGGGATCTTAAATAGGTAGATTTTTCTGAAGCTGTATTTACTAATTACACACATTATTTGGGGGGCTTATGAGCGTTTATATGTTCTACCTAAGCTCTTTGGCAAGAGATTGAAGTTTTAAGGGTTTGCAAATATTCCTTTCAACTCAGTTTTTACTGATTATGTTTGCTAGAATGTAACTGGGTTTTTTTTTAAAAAGTACATCTTATTAAAATAATCAGTTGTGATCACTTGAGCAAACATTCAAAGCAATATAAGGCTGAATAAATTGGCAATATTTAAGTATTATTCTGTTTCTGTTGAGGGAGGTTTTTTCACACTCTTAGTATTCTGAAATTAGTAAGTGTGGAGTTCCTTAGTGACTACCTAAGCACTATTTTTTTGTGTTTTAATGTAAATTTTTCATTCTTTAACAACACACATTTGGAGCCTTGCTGCTGCAGATTCAGGCTTTTTTGTTATATCCCTTCACTTTTTAAGTGAGTCTACACTAGCCATGGCACAGATGCCCGTGGGACTTGGTTTTAGCTCACAGACCAATGAGTTACTTGCTGATTGTGGCTTTAGAGGTGCAGTGCTATGTATGTATGGCAGAGTACCAATAGCTGTGCACAGATTAGAAGTTCTTAGTTTAAGAGTTCCTCTAATTTTGGTGTATATAAAGGTTAAAATAACATGCACATTAAGATTATTATTAATCCAGAGACTGTAAATGTGGTCTCTTAGTAACCTGGTGGTAGTAGGGAAAAAGCTCAGAGTAGAGCCACTTGAAAAATACACTGGTTGCCCGAGTTGAACTCATGTTGACATTTAAATAGGGTGTCATGTTCCACAACAGATGAGAAACAATGCTTGGCAAGAGGACCATTTCAAGAAGTGCACAGGAAAATGGGTCTACTTTCTCTTTTCCCAGTGGTGGAAGAGCTATTTTGGTGCTGGAAACTGTTCCTGTGTGAAGTGTATGGGAAAGAAATAACAAGAGTACACTGAACCTGGAGAAGCAAAAAAAAACTATTTCACAAGAGTAGTGCAGAACAGCCTCAGGGCTCTGCTTTTACCTGGGGAAACTAGAACCTGGCTGTATGGCAATAAGCAGCTTGTATGGAGAAGACTAGTGACTAAAATCTTAAAAAAGACTAGGCTTAAGGAAAGAACTCACTTGGAGGAAGTAGGAACAGTAAAAGTTGTAGCTGGACTACCTTTTGCTTCTGAAGGAGTGTTGGTGGTATTCCACAACCAAGTGACTGGCAGTAGTAGAAATAGCAGGGATTAATGGTTAACTGCTTTGCCATTTGTCTGATTTTAACACACTGCTGCCGGACCAATGAAGTATATTATGAATAATAGAGCAAATATTTGTAATATTTTTACTGCTAACCACGGTATATATATACATAGAGCTATTTTATTACCCATATGTGGGACACAACACTTTAAAACTATATAATTAGCCTATCACCTTAAGTACAGCTTGAGCTGTAAGCTGCTTCTTTGCTTAGATTACCTTAGATACTTGGTTGAGAGACTGATAATTTAAAACTTGATTTTCAAAACATACTGTTCTCTCCTTGTTTTCTAAATAGATAAGGAGTAAGATCTTGGGTACTTTGGTGAGTAGAAGCTTTTGCTTGTCTTGGGGAATAGATCCTATTTATCTAAGCATAAGATGAACCTAAGCAAGCCATGGGAAAAACTGAATGGCGAGTCCATTTTCTACCTTTTCTTGACAGAAATACTTAGTCTCCTTGCTCTTCCAGACTCTTCCTGTAATGTAAGAAAGCAGGATCATTAAAGTCAGGAAAAGCCTCCTGAGAGTTTTAAGAATAAGAATTAAGTCTTCGATGATTTAGGAATTCTTTTCATGGGTAAAAAGTATGATGTAGTAGCTCATTGCTTTATGTTTTAAACTTAGAACTCCCAGCCAAGGAGGGCAGGAAGCTGATGTTCGGGTGATGAGTCTATGCCATGGTAGGGCATCTGCTGTAACGTCTGAGTTCTGGGTAAGGCCAGTCTTTTTCAGGAGGAATCAGTTTGAGCTCGTCAGAATTAGGAGTATCCTTGCTGCCTGAGTTCTGCTTAATAATCTTACTAGGCTGTTTTTAACAAGATTTAATAATCTTTGACAGGAGCAGGTAGAGGATAAATCAGTGAGACATCCAAGAGCAAGGCTGTAAGGCACTGCATGCACTCTCAAAATTGCCGGGTTGGGCGAACACGCCTTCTAGTTGGTCTGTGGTGGGGGGACCTTTTTCATACTGATGCTTTTAAAAGCTGCCTGATTTGAGGTTACTTCCACTATCAACAAGTTTTGGGGGTTTTTGCAGTGCTAACTTTGGACCATGTTTTCTGCACACCCTCTATACATATTGAGTGTTGCTTCGAGTGTTGACAAAAGCATATTGATTTAATTTTCAATTCTTATCCATCATTTTTTAGAACAGTTTGTAACCTCAAAAAAACCCAACCCCAAACCCTCCTTTTAAGTGTGTATTTTTCATGTTTTCTCGACCCTGAATAAGGAGCAATGTTAGGATAAAAAGGGGGAGATTATGCAAAAGAAGATCAGTAACTTGAAATCCCCATGTTGTGGGAGTTTGCTTGGTTTGTTTTGAAAGCCAGTCCAATCAAATTAAAAGCAGACAAAACTAAATTTGGCTCAAAGTTGGCTCACCTCAGGTTTCAGCAG
>NW_008663327.1:45370-65547 GCF_000695815.1 Acanthisitta chloris
AATTGGGACAGGAAGGGAGGGAATGTGGTCAATAGCCTTAAAGTTGAGCATTTTAAATAGGAAATCTGTTTATGCCTCCAATAGCACTTGCTGTTCTGATTTGTTTAGAAAAGCTAAAACAATTCAGAACAGTGGAGTTGCTTGAGGCTTTTCTGGCTGGGATTGAACTAAACTTTGTCAGAAATTTAAACTCATCTCCAGGCTTTGATTCATCCAGTTAAGGGGTATAAGTGATTCCTATCTTGACTCAAGGCACCGTCTTGCTATTATTTTCTTCATTTTCCAATATTGAGCAGAGCATCGATATTTCCTAGTCTTAAGAATACATTGTATAACTTATTCCACGTGTTTTTCTAGGAGTAGTTCTTTTTTTATCATAAATATTAAAATACTGTTTCAAGGCAGCAATAGTGAGTGTAATACGGGGTCACAAAATGTAAGAGTTACAAGAGGTTTTTTGGAGGGAAATATATTGCTCTTGCTTACTGCTGAAATGTGGCAGGGTTAGTTTGGCTTATACTTGATAGGAGAAACAGAAGATAAAGTGTTCACTTGGAGAGATGAAAACTAAGAGTATAATTGCTAGATGGAGATTTTTGTCTGGGATGGGCACCCTTTCCTTCTCACAACCTGCATGGGATTTTCTATAGGCAAGGCCTTTGCATTATCTATTATATTTCTTTTCATTCTTTAGCTTAACCTCCTTCTCCTTCCCTCATTCTTATTTCTTTTCTTCCCCCAGCCGCATTCCAAAATGCCAAGGCTTTCAGCAGGGCAGTTCTCGTGGCAGTCTGCTGAGACATTGAAACACTGGTGACTTAAAGAATCATCTTTGCTGGTTCACTAATGCTTTGAGATGGATAGCTCATTGATTTATATATGCCCTTTATTTATATAGGTACAGTTTATATAATTTTTGCAGTACATTGTATTTGTGTCATTCTAGCAAATAGTGGGGACAGGAATTCTATTCAAATTACTGCATTGGAAATTCAGGGGCTGCTAATGTGGAAGCAAATAACCACATCCTTTCCTCAAAAAGCAAAACTCTAAATCTGCCACAAACAGATTTGGCAGAATACATGCATATGCAGTTGGAATCAATGCATCCTTAATTTAGCTCATACCAAGTTGTTATTCTTACATTTACTACATGTGATGCTCTCATTCCAAATCAGATCTTGCATTGTTGGGGTCAGTTTGACAATTACTGGTTAGAATGTTTTAGATATCTTGAGCATAATTGTAGACAATTCTCAAGACTTGGCATCTCTTTCTAATCTGACAGCTATAATGAGAAGATGTGTTACATGTTAGGAGTCATAGCCCAAAATTTGCAGTCCAGATGTGGAGCATTCAGAGGATTTGTGATGATAGTTCATGGTTTTCCAGAGTGGTGAGTTTTATAAAGTTCGGTGAGAAACACTTGAGACACATACACATGCCACCTTTGCTCTGTCTCTAGCAAGTGCTAGCAGCAGCTTGGACATTTTTGTGGCAATACTGCAGCCACCTTCCAGCACTATTGAATGGTGTGGGGAACAACTGGAGTAATCTGGCAGAGCTGGAATTGTAATGTGATGCAGAAGATCATGCATATGTTATGAAAAAGTGATTTCATAAATCTGGCAGCAGCAAAGGGGAGGTGATGGTGGTTTGTAGGCTTAATGAGACGTTAGTGAGAAGGGTATTGTTAGTGGCATAAGAGCAAAGAAACTGAAATTTGTCAGGTATTTCAGTCTACAGGGAAGAGCATGGTACATGTTGACAGCATTTAGATTTGTATTCCCTGATCACCAGGACTCCAGCACCAGGATTTGCTTTAGGTTTGCTCTAGATCGTGAAACACTTGTTGGTCAGGGCAGAGGTTAGGACTACATAAGGGTCAAGGCATTTCTAAAGAATATCCAAGTCCCTTATATCCTCTCTCTCCACCACAGCCACCAGCCCTGCCCCCTTTCCTGGTTTTACCAGTAACAAAAACTGTGACACTCACATTTGAAGAATAGGGAGATAATCTTAAAGGAACTTAAAAGGAAACTCAAAGGAAAGGGTTACTCCAATCCTACATTCAAGGGTAGGGAACATGGAGCTGACAAGCATTCCTCCCACTAATATCCCTCTTCTGTCAAATGCCTATATTATTTTCTTTGTCATTTGGATTCTCTGCATCTGGATAAGGATCTTCTATCTTCTCCTTTCTTCCTTCCACCTGCGCTAAATTTTACTGGTGCTGAGCATCACCCTTTTATTCCCATCATTTTTCACTATAGCTCCAATCCCCTTTTCTTATTAGCTCTTCATTCTTTAATTTTCCTAGCCCTGCAAGCATCTGTTCATGTATGCAGTTTTTCTTTTCAAAAGTAATTTGATTCTTAAGAATTTTGTTCTGCTCTGCTAACATTTCTTCAAAATAAAAGTATACCAATGCCAATTGTAGCATTTTTCTTACTGTTTTTCTGTTTTCTGCCAGTCATGTTATGCAAACTGGTACTGATTGAGCACAGTTCAGATTCAGTGCTTAGCCTGTCTTTTCCATCCACTCTGCTCAAGTGAAAACTAATAAGGTATAAATTCATTTGGATATATAGTTTCTGCAGGTACATTGTCTCATGAGCATATAGCATGTGCCTGAGCTAACATTTGGATTCCAAATCTTGTTTTCTCTTTGGGTTTTTTTGACTGTACACTGAGTGTTGTACTAAAATTCAGGGGAAGGTGTCGAGACAGAACATTTTTACAGTTTGAGCTATGGGTTGAACTGTCACCATCATATTGCAGAAGAAGAATGGCAGTATTTAGAAGAGTTAAATTTGTGAGGAGGAAGAAAAAGTTAGCTGTGTCTCAGATTTACATATGCATTTAATTACAGATGTTCAGTTAAGAACATTAATGTTAACTGTTTCTTCCTCCCATTGCCCCAGTCCCTAATAAATATGCCAAACTTTGGAGCAATCCAAAAAGCCCATCTGTGTTGTTTTGCTTTCTGATCCATTGGAGAAGTATCCTTTTACATAGGTTGTTATCTGTTTGCATATCAGTGTGGAAATTTGACTTTTTGGAGACACGGAGGAGGCATTTTCATTTTGGGGGGTTGACAGCTGCTAAGTGTGTGGAAACATTCTTAGTTCTAACCAAGAAAAATCTCCAACATTTCTCTCTGTGTAATAGAGTTAATGATGCTTTTGTTCTTTCTGGTCAAGCAATAAACACAGACAGAGCCCAGCTTGGATGTGCTGCTCTGCTCTTCTGGAAGAGGTAAGGGCTCCTCCTGGCACAATTTCTGCAAAGGGAAATAGTGTCTCGCTCATTTTCTAGAATTCTTTGGATGTGTTTGGAGCATACTGAAGCAAAGACAATCAGTAGGCATTTCTTCCTGTTTCAAAGGCCTTTCACAAGTTTTATTGGGTGGGAGGTCAACTAAGTACTGAAACAGTCACAGGGAGAGTGGCAGAGTATTCTCATGATATTGATGGTTTTTCTGCTTATCTGTTTTAACAATGGATTTACAAGAAAGTTTTATGCCTTTATATATCTGTCAGTAGGCAAATGAGATATTTTGGCTACACAAATCAAAAAAAAGGCTGAAGAACTTGGAAAGGCACCAAGGTAAGGGAATCAGCTGGAGGATTTCTGCATTTCTGTCATCAGAGAGCCTATAATTTTGGCACAGTTAGAGAAAATAAGGATTTCTCTTTTTTTTGCTTTTGAGACATGTAGTAGTATACTTGCATTTCCTTTCTTTTTTTAAAAAAAAAGTGCCAAATTTTTTCTTCTTAGTGTCCAAAAGCAGTTCAAATACGTTTGGTTGCATTTTAAGCTCCCTGCTCAAGAGCTCCATTTGCTTTTCACAGCTGTTCATAGGTTTTCTTTGGGCAGATCTCAGCTTTGTTTGTCTATGCTGATCGTCACTTGGACAATTTTAACTTCGATACATGTGGCACAATAGTGTTTTCGCTGCTGCTTGTTCAGCTTCTCACTTGTTGCACATCAGTGCAGTTCTGAGGTCTGGCCAGGTGCATATTTCTTCAGTCTCTGTTCCTCTTGATGTGTTGCATTAAACCTCCCTCCCTCTCACTGTTATCTCTCTTGTCTGCTCATCCACTAAAGCTTTTTTGGAATTTTGCATTTTGCCTTAAACACTTAACCATTGCCTTCATACCTGTGCTTTTGAGTCGCATGCAAACTAGAGCTGAAACAAAGAATCATTAAATAGATTAGAGATGCCTCTTGAAATGTTAGTTTAAAATTTGATACATACACATCCATAGATTTAGAAAGAAAATTTGGAGTCTTCCTTTGATGCCAGTACTAGAGGTTCTAGATATGGTATTTGTAGAGACTATTTTGGGAGAGGGATTGAAAGAATGGTGAAATTACATATTAATGAAGTCAGGGGAGGTATCTAGAAAAATTCTCCCACCTCCAGCCTCAATGGTTGTCAGGTATTCTTCAGAGATTAAGAAAAATTCTGGTGGCTGATGAATGGTTTCATTTTTAAAAAATTATGAAACCTTGATTGATTGTGATGTTGGTTGTCTCCTTATGACCTAATTTACCTTTCCTCTTTTCTAATTCAGATCTTAGTCAGAATTGCATAATTTACTAAGTACTGCAAATATAGATCCAAAATAAATTTCTGGGTGGGCTAGTTATGTCTTAAAAAGAGAGGGGAAAGAGATGCACTTCATCAGGAACAGGACAAGAGGACATAGCCTCAAGCTATGCCAGGGGAGATTCAGGCTGGACGTTGGGAAGAATTTTTTCACTGAAAGGTTGGCTAAGCATTGGAACAGACTGCCTAGAGAGGTGGTGGAGTCCGTGTCCTGGAGGTGTTCAAGAAATGACTAGGCACGGCACTTAGTGCCATGGTCTAGTTGACAAGGTGTCAATCAGTCAAAGGTTGAACTCGATGGTCTTGAAGGTCTTTCCAACTTTAATGATTCTTTGATCTGTGTACTAATGAGTCCATGTTTCTATTAACTTGTCTCCCTCAGGTCTGCATGAACTTCTTCATATGCTGCCTTAAGTCATCTCTAACCCAGCAGTTCTTTCCCCTTCTGCAGTCTCATGATTTTCAATGCCCTGTTGTCTGGTAGGAAGTCATCTGGAGCAGTAGATCATAACCTGGGTTTTAACTAAACATTGCTTGAGAAACTTACCATGTTTGTTCATTTGGGCTTTTTTAGTCACAGGAGAACACTTTGCAGAATGAAAGAAGAGCTGACTAAATTCAAAACAATTAAATGAACCATATTTCTCTTCTTAAAGGGAAATCTGTACCTACCTGTCATCCCCCATTTGCCAAATTGTTGGAGACTCAGGTGATACTGGAGATAATGGTTGAACCCTGAGTTGTGCAGCATGTTGGTGGGAACAGATACACTGTGCAGGAAATGGAACTGTGAGAGGTGGATGCGTTGATGTTGGGGTCAGAAGACTTCTGTGGCAAGCAGAAGAAACTGGGAATGAAGAAACAGCAGCAGAGGCTCAGGAGGAAGTAGTCTCCTTTAGGGCATGTGTATATGTGGCTGCAGTGGTGACACAGTAAGAGTGATGGGGGACACCTACCACTTCTGTAGTCCTATAGTAAATGTGTGGTTAGGTTGTGAGCTACTGTTTACCACAGGTTCAAGCATACTGATATTTAGTAGGTGGAGTCCATATTCACAGAAATTACTGTCTTAATGTTAAATACCTTGATTTATTCACCCCAGAATTTCAACTGCCATCAGTTTTTTGAGAAGGTGACCCATAGTAAGCGAGAGCTAACTAAATGTTCGGCATCAAGTACTCCAAAGTCTTGTAGTTTCTGAAGCAGACTGTTGAGGTCTTCCTCACAGAGCGATCTCCTGCCTGCACTGTGAAATCTTTCTTTGGTGAAAATAGTTTGAATGTGTAAATACAGCTCCACAATCCTCACACTGTACAGCATGGCATTCTTCAACCTTATAGCATGTTTGGCATCCACCTTGCACTACAGGTGATGGCTAAATCTCCAAAACTAACTGGTATTTTATTATTTTTCCCTTTCATGTAAGTAGAAAGCTTAGGGAACAACTGTTGTGGAAACCAGCCCATTTTTTTTGCATTTGAAAACCCACAGTGGACATCACTAATTGTTTACTGGTACCTTAGAGCAATGATTTGCTGCTCTCCAGTTCTTTGCATGGTTTTCAGCTTTACTATTATAACTGAAGAAGTTACTTTTAAATGAGGGAAAGCTGAACAAGAAAAAAAAAACATTGCATGCAACTTGAGATCCCAATTTTTGTAATGTGATCTGCTGCTCAAAGCCCTTTCTGCAGAAACCACACTGCTGTGAATGGTGATGCTCATCTTCCAGGTGGAGCAGACCACATGTCCCAGTGTGTCTGTGGGAGAGTCTTGGGCATCAAATGACCAGTCAGGTGTCTCCTGTGGGCAAAATGCAGACTCTTGCATCTCGTGCTAGATATGCATTTGGTCCCATGAAGGAAACCTGTAACAGCTTGCTGTACTGTAACCAAAGCATGCCAAGCAATCTTTGGACCTGGAATGCTTTTGACAGTGGAATCTCTGTGGAAGAAGAAGGGAGAGAACTGCACAGAAGGGGTTAGTGAAACAGGCCCTCCCTGGTTCATTCCTTGCTCCCATGTGGGGGAAGAGAGGGGAGGGCTTCAAGGCTGATGCCACCTGACCAGGCTTTTAGGGGAGACACCACTTTGATGTTCTTTGCCGGCGATTCAGCAACCATATCAGGCTTCACTGAAACCTTTATTATTAAGACAGCTTTAGAGGTGACTGATGTTACCCTGGTCTGAAGGCCCCTGTTAATTTTTATCAGTGGTAATGCTTTAAAAAAATAATTGATATATTGTATTTTACAGACCTGCAGCATAATTGTTGATGCCATTTTGGCAGCAGCTTATTGCATACTAATTTGAGGGGGGGTTGTCGTCATCTTGCTACTGTTCTGGGGCTTGAAACCGTAAAGAATGACACAGCTAGTGATCTGCAATAAAATTCAGGTTGGTCTTTCCTTCTTTAGAGAAATGATTTAAAAATGTCCTTGTTGCCTAGCACTTCGTAACTATATAAGTGGGAGAACCTCTCAGTGATATACCTTAATAGCAGAATTAATGATGTTTGAACTTAAGTCTGTTTGTTGAGACTTCATTAGCTTTTCAGCTGAGAAGGCGAGTGGGGGGAAAATGCACTCCAAACACGAGTTGTGCACTGAGGCACACCAGGAGACAAGCAGCCAACTAAGGCCCCTGTAGCACTGCTTTCTGGCTGTTAATCTGCTGTTGTTTCTTTCACAAGTTACATATCTCATGGGTTCCTTTCACCTCTAGTTTGTCTGGCCTGGGTATTTTTGCTAGTTTAAAGTCTATATATGTGTGATAACCAGCTGAAAAAGTGTTTGTGTGGGTACATAAGTACACCTTTTTTTTGTTTGTTTTTCAGGTTTCTGTAATGTACTGTCATGACTGAAGATCAAACACGTGCACTGTTTTTACACAGCAGTGAGCCCTTAGACAATCCTGTTTAGGGTTTGGTTTTGGTTTTACTTTCGTTTCATACTGTCTTCTTTCCTAAACACTGAAATGTGACTGTCTTCGAAGTGCGCTAACCATTGCACTGCATTGATGAAGGGTAGTCCCAGTATTAAACTTCTTAATATCCTGCAGCAAACTTTTTCATTTTTTTAGAACAAGAGGATCTTCTTAAAATCATAAGGGTGGAATTCAGTGCTGTGTATTACAGTACTGGGTTTTTTTTACAGAAGAGCTCCCTTTTAATGGCAGTGAATTCCTAGTGCTAAAGAGACAAAAATCATGTTTTACTGTTTATTTTTTACTATTTGGCATGTCCTCAGACAATTTGTTTGTTGTGCTGGATCATCACGGGGTCTGTTAGATCATCTAATTGAAAAAAAGGGAGTTTGTTGTCCTGGAACATCTTCAGAAGTTGTTTGTTCTACAGCCAAGTCCCTCCTATGCTCTAACGCTGAGGTCATCTCCATAAGTCATGTTTATTATGTTTAATTTATTTCTCTGTTACACATTTGGCATCTAAAAATTTGTAATTAAATATACAACATAAAATGTATTTTAAAAATAACAGTGTAAATATGTCTCTCAGGTTGATCACCTGGCCTTCAGCCTTAGCCTGAAGGTTACTTGTTCTGTACTTCAACAGAAATGCACTGAGTATCAGTTCTTCTAAGATGTAGATTTGGTACTGAAAAATGGAGAAAGTTATATATATTTCTGTTCATGGGGGAAAAAAAACAATATGCTTTGCTTTTTATGTCTTCACATCTGATTTTTCAGGAAGAGTAGATACCTCGCAACATGCTCTGTCTATTCACATCAGGCTTGCACGGAGTATACCTTTTGTTTCTATTCACAAAGTCCCAAGTTCTTCCCTCAGCTGCTTTAATCAAGTTTTTCTTGAAAAGTATATTTGATGGTAGGGTGTGTCTGTTTTGCTGTTGTTCCAGATCATTCAAACTCTTAAAAGGTTCACTGAGAAATGGAGTTGCTCTTTAGAATTTTATATATACTGATCTATGAACAGAACTTTGTCAGGAAACAGGAGTCTGTCTTACTGCCTCTTTTGAGAGCGATTTTTATGCCACATGATCAGGAAGGAGAGTTTCAAAGGGCTAGTTCCTATCTTTATGTAATTACATATTCAGTGCAGTCTTCTGAAACGTGTATCATCTATGTCAAAAAGGAAAAGAGACTGCAGCTGACAGCTCTGATCTCATGAGCATGAAAATTCAGGGGAGGGAGTTTTAAAGTTTATATTGTTCTTTTATGATGGTTATGAGTTCTCATACAACTATGTGAAATCATCTCTATGATTTCCTGCAGAACTGATGCTGCTGGCATTGGTTGTTGCAGTGGATGGCAGGTACTGAAGAGGCCCCCAAGCAAGAAAGTACAGAGGAGAGGGTTTTTTTGGAGAGAAGGAAAAAAAAAGAGATAAATGTATCAAAGAAGGCATCTATAAGAATTAGGAGAATGTAATCTTTCATAAAATGATAGGTTAGTCCTGACAATTAGACTTGGAAAGCAAGTAAAGGAGATCAGGGCACAGAAAGGAAGGTGGTATTGCTTAATGCACTTACTTCCTATGCTAAAGATAGATATCTAGATAAAAATGTCAGTGGCATTACAGAGTAATTGTAGACCAGGATGTATTCAGTTTGCCTCAGCTGCTTGGCCTTGCCTAGCTGTTGAATGAAGTGAAGTAAGCTGTGTTGTGATCAGCACTTTCTCTGGGCTCCTGTGGGAAGTTATATGGACCCCCATTGGTGTCTCTATAGGTTTTGTGAGCTATGGTACTGAATCCTATGAGCTGCAGATTTTTCAAGCTCAAAGCAAAACTATTCTGTGTACCCAGCTCTGCCATACCTCTCAGAAATACATGGATTAATTCACATATGTGCTGTCTGACCCATCTGGAGCTAAGGATGAAAACTGGAGTGCAGTTCCATCAAGCAGCGCAGTAAGGGAACAGCTTCTTTGTGTAGGTCGTCTAATCACTAGGCTGTCATTTTAGTGTAACCAGTCTTGCTAAACGTATGCTGACTTTGAGTAGCTTGAACCTGAGTCTTCAGGCATTTTAATGTAGAAAATACAGAGCCTTCTGTTTCTGTCCTCTTCCTTCCCACAGAAAGGGAGTATCAAAGAGCAAGGTCCATCTTGCACACTGAAACCACATGACAAAACCTGCACTGATTGCAGGTAGATTCCAATAACTTAAACATATCAACAGATTCTATGAATTTAACAGCTTAATTTCATGTTTCAAAGTGGTTCCTTGTGTGTTATCATAGGTTTGGCTACTCTGATTTAGAAGCCTGTGTGTCTTCTGCCTTGCAGGAATTTTGAGGACATGTATGCCTGCTCTGTAAGTGGCTTGATATGGGCAACTTTTAAGTGCAAGTTGTGGTAGTTGGAATCCATAGTGAAGAAGAACTCAAAAATAAATGTAACAAGAATGCAAAATAAAATGGGGGTAGAGCTGCATAATGATACCTAAAATTTTGTAATTTCCATTTTAACTTCATTGCAATGCTCTAAACTGATCTTTTCAAAGTTTCAAGCTGATGTTTATCTAAAATACCTGAATATGAGGAAGAACTTCTTTACTGTTCAAGTGACCACACACTGGAACAGATTGCCCAGAGAGGTTGTGGAGTCTCCCTCACTGGAGATACCCAAGAACCGCCTCGATGCAATTCTATGCCACGTGCTCGAGGATGACCCTGCATGAGCAGGGAGGTTGGACCAGATGACCCACTGTGGTCCCTTCCAACCTTACTCATTCTATGGTTCTGTGTTTAAAATAGTTTAGCTTGAGTGTGTGCATTATCTTGTTCACGTGACAGAAATATGTACAGATTTTGAATATTATCTCTTGCATATTGATGAAAGGTTTGGTCATTTGGAGGACAAGTGTCTGAGTTATGGTGAGGCAATCTTTATAGGCCTTGGATCCTAAGTCAGTTTTTAGTACATTCATCAGACTTCACAGAAACTCAGCCAGGGAAGGTGAATATTCTCTCTGCATTTGGGTGGTAAGGGAGTCCGTGATGAAGTTGATGGATTGATTATCACTCTAAATGAATTCCCTTGAATATTGCTAAGTTCCCAGAAGAACTGGTAATCAGTAGCAGGCTGCTGCCATAATCAAAACACTTTTTAGATCAACACTCCATCCCTGAGTTGCCTTCCTAAAAAGCAGCACTGTGACACTGGGCTGGATGAGTTGTCCTTCTGCACCACCAGTGCCCAGGGCAGTAACAACAAGGCTAATCTCTGAGTTACCCTTCCATGTCAGTCCAAAGAATTGTGTTTAGTTAGTTTTCTGATGAAGTAAAACTTTGAAAGGCTCAGTTTTCATCTTACCTTTTAATTTCTTAATTTTCAACTCAAAAAGTGATTGCTTCTGAACTTACAGGCACTATATTCCATGGATACACCTTATTTATTCACTCACACATTTATGTTTGTGAGGTTTTCTTTTGGGAGAAAGAGTAGGTGAACGGATTGATTAATAATCCTAAAAATACTCTCTTTCATATGAAAGAGAGCCATAAGAGGTAATTTCATACCAAAAGACAGAAAAGTTTTCTGTGTATATATGTCATCAGGAATAAACCAATAACATACCTATCACTTTAGATTTTTAGTTACATTATTCTACATGGAGAAGGGGGTAGCTCTTATCTGCTGCTTACTTTTCATTTTTATTTTAAGGGAAATTCAGGCTTACCTGAGTGTGTTGATAGGTAAATGCTAATTTTCATATGTATTGGCGTCAGTGCACATATGGCATTTTATTCAAATTGTATTAGCCTGTAGCTGTGCTATAATTTAGAGAGGGAGGAATTTGTAAGGCCAAGATGCCAGCTTTTGAAAAAAAAAATTTGTTCTCACAATGCCTGTAGTGAATAGATACAGAGTAGTTTGCAGCTGAAGCATTTTTCTTCCACCTTTGTGAAGTATCACTGAAGTTGGGGTTGTTTCATGAGATGTGATTTGCTTGTCCATGTGGATTTTCTCAGTGTCTGAGGTCGTTGGATGGCTTATTGTCCAAATTGAACAGCACTGTATTGATGAACAACTATTCCCTTTAAGTGAAAAAAAGTATTAAAATGTATTAACATTAACTTCTTAAGGAAAAACAGTGGATTCATTAATACCACTAAAAACCATTAGTCAGCAGCAGAGGTGCTAAACTGCATGCAAAAGCTTTCTCTTGCTGGTGACCAGCAAGTTTGACTTCATGCCTTTACCATACAGGGCAGCAAGTTTGACTTGCTGCTGACCAGCTCTGCTCCTTCACTTTCCAAGTTATTAACATATCACTGAGAATACACTAATTTTGGCTTGCTGCCATGCAGTGCAGCTGCTCAGCTGTATTTCCTGCTAGTAACCTTCCATTTCACAGTGATTTCTGAGCACTGATTATTAGATCTCTAGATGAATTCACCTTGGATCCCATTTATACTCTGTGAAAAGAAACGGGCATTTCAAGGGAGGAATTGATTAGATAATAATACAATATTTTTGTAATTAGATTTTAAGCATCTGTGTTAGAATGGGATGCTTTGCACCTCACATTTGACTTACTATATTGTAAGATTCAGTCCTTTTCACTGCAGTTGCTTAAAATTGTTAGGGATGATAGAGTTTTGAATAATGTGTACAGTTTTAACTCTTGGTAGATGTAACATTGTGTCTGCACTTTGGATGATTGTAACAGATTTTCTGTGTCACCCATAGCAGAGGTCTCTCTTTTTATCAGTAATATGATACTAACCCCCAAAATGTTCAAGCGAAGCTATTCCAAGCATAAACTTGGAGTATGTAATAATATTATTTCAATCTGGGTTTTCATGTTCCAGGTTAGGGGGAAAAAAAAAGGAAATCAGGAAAACATCATAGTTACATTTGGAATAGAGAAAGCTGTAAAAAAAAATTTATAGTGTTTTGGTATTATATATAGATAATGTAGCATGAGTTTGCTTAGTTTATAAGCAATCCATATACTTTCAGAGTATTGCTCGTATAAACAATGACTTTTTAAGTTGTCATCATGATTTCAATAACAGAACAATTGTCTGCTTAGATTTAGTTCTTAAAATCTGATAGTATATTTTTTATCACTTAATAGTTATGTAGCATTCTTATTTTTATGTCTGCCAATATTTTGAATTTTTGTAGTGCAGTCTGTCCATTCAGTGTTTTCCAAAAAGGCACAGAAAGGAATCATAGAATGGCTTGAGTTTGAAGGGACCTTAGGGATCCCCTAGTTCCAGCCCCTCTGCCATGAGCAGGAACACCTCCCACTAGATGACTGCATGATTAGGTTTTTGTTAATCTTTGGCTATGAGCTCTGTGCAGTTAACAGAAGAGGGCCATTGGCTCATGCTATAAATCACATAACATATGGAAAGTAACGAAGCTAAACTTGAAAATTCAAGCACTTGACTCAGTGATGTCTTCTGCTTTCTACTTACCTCCCTGCAGGGTGTATAGAGAAATAATCTGACCATTCAGAGAGCTGTAAATAGCAGAGAAGGTGACTTGGGCTGGGGAAGCAGTATGGTAAAGGCATGAAGAGAGCCTGAGGAGATACACAGATTAGTAGGGAGGCTATTGTTTGTCAACACAATAGAAGGAACATGCTCCAAAAGGTGTGTGGACTTCTGCCATCTTCTGCCTCCTTTCCCTCTGCTGGATGGGACTTCCATGGCAGAAACAGCAGCTCAGCATGATAATGTGGGAGCATGGTGAACCCCTCCATCGCCAGGTCCCCTCTCTCCCCTTGGACAGATGTGCTGCTCTCTGAGCTGGACCAGTCTGGATATTGCTGTTGTATTACGCAGTTGTGCTCTTACCAGAGCCAGGCTCTTCTGGCAGCTTGAAACTCTGGGGTTTTATCCTGTCTCATTTACACATGGCTCACTGCATCTCAAGACAGAATTATTAAATTAGGTGAAACAGTTCAGACTGTAATATATTAAATACTTTCCTCTAGTCATCGCAAAGTTCTCTTGTACTTCTCTGGAAAGCAACAATATGTCTTTGATTTCTGTCAGGCAAGCCCAGTGCCCTGATGCACAGTTCTGCATACAACATTGCTCCCAACAGCCTTTTGCAGTGTTCTTGCTGTAGTAGAAAGCTGCAGCCTTTGTGGCCCAGCGTGACAAGGCAAGACGTGGTGTGCTGTGTGCCTCACCTGTTCATTGCAGGCAACCACAGGGATCCCTGGTCTGATAAATCCTGCTCCTCCTAGTCTCCTTCTCTGATACCAGCCATCCATTCTTACCTTCTTCACCCCTTTCTCTGTACCTCTGCCAGGTTGTGTTCATTTCTCTTGAATGGAGGTGAGCAATGTTGATCATGTTTTCTACAAATTCCTATATGTATAATGTCAATACTTTTCTCTACGTGAGAATATGTTATTTGATATGTTCTGGGCCTCCCATTTAAAGGGGATGGGGTTGGGGTTTTTTTTTCTTTTTTTTTGTTGTTTTCACGGTCAGTCTGAGATGAAATACATCCAAAAATTAAGCTTTCAAAGGGGAGGACTTTATGATAGTATGCACATGCAGAAGAGCTGCATTTGAGATACACAAGGAACTCAAATTTGGGCATTTGCTATCTTTTTCATAGTTGGTTTTTGCAGCCTCAAAATTATATAAAAATGAATTACATAGACTGAACTTGGTCATGTACTGTGTGCTTTTTACAGATGTAATCCTTGCATCTGTCTGAATGTACAGCTGTCCATTCCCAAACACACTGTAAATTGTTGCTTGGACCACAAGCATTTGAATGGTACTGAGGAGTTTTAACCTAGCTTAATGTAAGTAATTTGCATTTTCAGACAGAGCATCCTTGTGTGCTTCTTCCAAGCTCTCTTCTTTGTATACAGTGTTACACTGGTTTGTATTTCTGATAAATGTTTTGCAGGGCTAACCTATTAATAGCTGGTTTTCATACATGAGCACACTCTAAGCTGTCTAAAGGTTAAGAACAGATTTGTCAATGAAAATTTATAGTGGTTGTTTTTATTTAAATCAAGTATTCTCAATTAGTGTCCATGTAAAAGAATACAATAGTCATAATGTATCTAATGATCCTTAAGTGGCAGATTATGATCATATCTTTATTAGTGGTAGTAATTGTGGTGACAGTGTTGCTGACAGGTTAAACCATTTCTCTAAAGGTTAAGAACAGATTTGTCAATGAAAATTTATAGTGGTTGTTTTTATTTAAATCAAGTATTCTCAATTAGTGTCCATGTAAAAGAATACAATAGTCATAATGTATCTAATGATCCTTAAGTGGCAGATTATGATCATATCTTTATTAGTGGTAGTAATTGTGGTGACAGTGTTGCTGACAGGTTAAACCATTTCTTACGACAATAGCTTTTGTGCTGTTGCATCGGGATCAGAAATGCAGTTCCTGAAGATTTGCATATTGTGAAGAATAGGCTGCAAAGACATGGAAGCATAATCTTGTCATTGTGTTTAGTGATGTGGGTGGCAGATTGCTATAGCTGATTCTGAGCAGGAAGCGCTTGCATATGGGTAGGTTTAAAGGCCTTTAAATGTTTTAGGATTGGTAGGCAAATTGTTTGGCTAGGTAAATGTTGCTGTAAGTTGTTAAATATTCCAAGCAGCTATAAGCTTTTTTAAACCCTCTCGATGTTTTAAAACGCACAGTGCAGTGTCTGAGCAGCTGTGTTAGCCGAGATTGCTGGATTTGATCCCTTTTGCACTTGTACTGTTGCAAACCTCAGGCACTGCTTTGATAGTTCTGCATGGCACTGCTCTGCATCATTTGGACATTAACCAAGACTTAAAATTTTAAGGAGGCTGCAAGACATTAAGCTAGAATGATTCTCCTTTTAAAAAATAAAGGGAAAAAACCATCACACACATACACACATAAAACCCAATCCCAAAACAAATGTGCCTGTAATTATGCAGATAGTACAGAAACGTGACACCATTTTTGATGTAGTTGAAACTTTTAAACTCAGAGAAAATGTTGCCATATATGAGGAAGTTGTCCCACTTAAGCATTTTAATTTTAAACACAATCTTTTTGTTTTCCAAAGTATGTGAGAAAAATACAGGTTTCTCAGTAACTTATTATTTTTAAGTGGATCATTCAAAAATGACTGCAAGGTCAGTGGACTTTTCAACTTTTCCCCCTTCTTCATGCACACACCAATGCTTTTATCACCTTTCATCCCAAGTGAAATGATCCTCTGAAAAATATTTGCTCCAAAGAATCTAATCCACTTTACACAAGCGGCCCAGTAGGTGCTGGGAAAAACTTACGATACTTAGTAAAAATAAGATAAGTGAAATGATAAAGGTTTGGATTTCATTGACTAAGTCTATCAGAATAGCATTGTAATTTTGAGACTACTAGGGAATAAAGTAAATAAGAAAAGAGAAGTAAAAGATAAAAAAGTAGAGTTTACTTTCCAGGAAATTATCACACTATGTTTACAATCGTCTTTCCTCTCTCCCACGTAGGAATGCGTCTATATAAGTAACGTATCTGCTTAGTCTTCATATCTACCATTTTATCTGTCCAGAGAAATAAATAAATTCTTGTCATGAAAGCATGGAAGTTTAATTGCAACATAAACCTGGTTTTGGAAAGGACCACTTGGGTCAACAAGCCATGTCTCTTCAATTAGGAGCAAACATGTGAGAGCTGTTTAATCCAGAGGTCATCTGTTTTGTACAAATGTACCACTGAAATACCTGTAGGAGACTTAAGATCTATATCACAAAAGGCCGAGCGGAACATGACTCAACAGGTATGTTACAAGCAGATGTATAGGTTAAAAAAGATAGACCAATGAGAAAAACCCTGTGTGGTTGATTATTCAGTACGTTTTGATGTTTTATCTGAATTTTCTAGTCATGCGGTCAAGCAAAAACTGTATTTCTGTGATAAATATTATTGTCACAAATCAGGAGTGTGAGTGCATGAGGCTACACGCATGTTGACAATATTTCCTGAAGCCAATTTTTACTGATTGCTCTTTGTGTAATTACATGTTGGGATCCTTAAACAGGGTTAGGAAACAGATCTAGAATTCCATGATTCAAGTTAAGGTAGCTGTATGCAAAGATCTTCTTTATTTGTAAGGGTTTTCTGCTGAGGGATACCTTTGACCATGCAGGCACTCATAAGAAATAGAGCAGTAACTTAACTGTGTAGAGACTTGCTTTTTTTAAAATCAACCATTTGCTGGGATAGCTAAAACTTAATTTCTCAAGCAGAGGAGTTAAAACAACAGTGAAGACACTGAAGAGTATCTCTACATTCATATCAAGACAGAGTGGTAATAAAAACACAAGTAAATCACAGATAGATGTGCTTGTGGTGAATGCAGAGATAATCTAGCTCAGCAGAATGTTGTCTAATGACTCGGGGTGGAGGCAGGCATGCTGTGACTGCGAGTGTTTTGCTGAGACGTGTGCCTCACAGTTACAAGGTGCGGTTAAGGCATATCTCACATATGTTCAGTGTCTCACAAGTTGGGTTTTTTCCCAGTTATTTGTTCCTGTCCAAACAGGGAGATCATGATGGTCAACTCGTTTACTATTAAATGCAAAATTTTATGACATACAAAACCATTTATAAACTGCAGACAAATGATTCAGCTTTGCTGTTACGGCTGTGCAAGATGTTTGTCAGCATGTTGCAGAAAATTCAGGATGTGTCTCCTGTATAGATTTCCCCCCTTTTTTAAAAGTGGTAACTTCAGCTGACTTTGTTATTTATTGATGAATTCACTTCTAAATTAGGACCATATTGGCATGTTTTGCCTGGTTTTATTTAAATCTCTTTAATCTGGAGTGCTTTCCTAAACAACTGATAAGAATTAATTTTCCATTGCCTTAAAATGTGAATGTATTACTTTGTTTGTTCGATTGGAGGGGGTGGGGGAGGGCAAAGGTGACCTTGGAGTGTCCAGCCAAGTGAAATTCTCAATGAATTGGGATACTGTCAGAAATGTGCCTCCTGTTTTGTCAACAATGTAGCATATCGTATAAGACACTTGCAAATTCATCAAACGAGGTTTTCCTTTTGCTTGTTTCAAAAGCATCTGTGTCACTTTGTTTAACAATACTATTTCATACTATTCTCAACAAGTGAGAATATTTAAACCACAGGAGGTTACTTAGTCTGTCAAATGCTATTCGGACCTTGCTGGATTTACGTTAGTTTCAATCAGGAGCTTCTGCCTCTGGTACCAACAGATGGATGTGTGTGGAGTGCTGCCATGTGAGTCCTCTTTGTAGATAAGGAATTTCTAGTCAGAAAAAACAAGTAATAAACACCAGAATTATTTTACCAATAAGGTCTAAAGGGAAACCCTGAGCTGATAGGGATGGCCATAGCAGAAGTTCCCCTTTCCCTCTGCTTTTTTGCAGGATGTGGATGAGGAATAACTAGCTTGGATAAGGAGTAACTAGCTTGAATGAAAGAGGAATTGTCTTCTTTCTTTAGTACAGTCATACTGCAAATCTGCTTTTCACCTGATGCTTTTCCACACAGGCTTCCCCAGGAGCATCTGGCTCCTGCTTAGAGCTAATCATCCCCTTCACAAATGCTTTCTCAGGGCAAAAGGCTATCATTGTCAGTTCTGTGGGCTGCTGCCTGCAGTTTTTCTCTGGAAAACTTTTCTTTCTCTTCAGGCTGTAATATCTTCTTCAGAGTAATAGTCTTCCTAGTAGAAGTCTAATAGTCTTCTACCACATCACTTCACTTGCTTTCTCCCTTTTGCTGCTTGCCTGTAGTGTTGTGGCTTGTGGGAGGGGAGTGGGCAAGGGATAAGTTGGTTTGTCAGGTGAGTTACGTGGTGACAGCTGCCAAGTAAAAGAGTATGGCATGGGAATGGGGACAGCAAACTGTCAGGGAGCTGAGGAGCTACTCAGATTGTTGCATTGCCTCTCAGCATTGCCTGACCCTCTTCTGCATCAGTGAGTTTTTCCTGTAATCCATGGATGTGAAGATGATTCGGGATCAGGTCAATGGGCACTGTGGAAATGCACACCTTACCTTCTCTGGCACCTCTCCCATCCTGCTTCTTCAAACAGAAGGGCTCCTTTCAGAATTCTTTTAATGACTTTTTTGATGTCATCCGTTTAAACAAAAGGATGAAGGATATTATTTTTTAGCATGGCATTCACTTCTCTGCAAAGTATATGCTGTGTATTTTTTAGATACTTAGTATTTTGAATACAGTTGTAATTTTTTTGGTCCCTGGGTCGCATATCCTTTAGCACTCCAAATGTAGCCTTCCAGGGAGTGTGTTAATATTTGACATCGGCTGAGAAACAAACTTACCAAGAGTTTATTACCTTAGAGAAAGAATTATTTTTCTTGAATACCTATGCAAATAGCAACTCTTTTTTTTCTCTTTTTGGAGCCAGGTTTGATGATGAGGTGGAATGAGCACTAGCAAGTTGCATATCCTGATTTGCAGCAATAGGCTACATGAAAAAGAGAGGTCAGTGAGGAGAAGCAGGTCAGGTCACAACAGTGTTAGCCGTCTAGTGCAGTACCCATACTTGAGAACAGTGACAGCAGAGAGTTCAGAGACTCCTGAGAAATCTGAGGTAGGAAGAGTGGCAAGCAGGAAGACTCTCTGTACCAGTTGCTTAGATCCTCCCGACGCTTTTGATTACCTCTGTCTTCCCATTTGCTCTTTTTTTGAGAAGCAGAACCAAAGCTACAATAGAGGCTGTGTAAAGTGAAGATGGTCTGCAAAGGGTCTGCAGGGTTTCTGTAGAGAAACTTTCTCCACCTCTACCTAGTATTTGCAAGGAAAAGCTCTGCATCAGTCCTGCTCTGGATTGGATGGAGGGGCAAGGAGCAACAAGGTCTCTGTGAGCTGCATATGTAGGAGCTCCCTATTAATTCTTACTGGCTTTTTGTCCCTCCTCACACCAAACAGAATAGTTATGAGAAACAAGACTGACTTTGTGGCAGGGATGGCCACCCAGTGTGGCTGTTTGCTTGAACTTGGCTTCAGCTGCGCTGTCAATCCTCTTCCATACAGAATGCAAACACAGCCGCACGCAAGCAACTTGGGCTCCCCAACACTCAGCCTGAGGCTCACAAACAGTGCAGCCTGGGGTGGGAACTTGCAAAATAAAGCAGGAAATAAAGGTGTCCCCAGTTTCCCATTAGGAGGGCTTATGCTGTATTGCCTGGTTTCACAACGGGACAGCACCAAGTTTGAGCACAAAGCAGAAGATGAATCTCATTTTTGCACACGCACGCCCACTCAGTGTGTATTTATATTTATATATATGTGCATATATAAATATATGTATGTATACATACGTTGCCTGATCTGATGGGGCAGAGGCAATATGAAATACCTTGTTTTCAGGAGGACAGGTTACTTAGGGAGGATTCCATGTTGGCTGCCTGGGAAGAGAGGAGAAGAGCAGGAAGAGTCTCCTTTCCTTTGTCCAGGATTTTGTTTTTATTCCTGTGTACAATTTGTACTAGAAGCTGATTTGGTGAAATAGCACTACTGAAACCTTTTACAGAGTTTTAGGTTTATATCTGTGCAGAGGAGACATATTCATATGATAGCTGTGATTTTTCTATGGG